>NW_001865057.1:51459-180978 GCF_000002865.3 Monosiga brevicollis MX1
GTGCTTCATTGACTGGTTTGTGCTGTGCCGTGCCCTATACTCACGTTTTGAAATGATTGTTCTGACGACAGGGATCGTGGGCACAAGACGGCTGTCGCGCGGAAACGGTCAATGCCACGCATACGCGGTGTATTTGCCGACACTTGACCAACTTTGCGTCCATCGTCACACTTGAGTCTGGCGGTGGTGCCGGCAACGGCGATGGTGGTGAAAATGGCACTAATCCAAACGGCGGGACGCTTAGCAGCACCGACGCATACACGCTCGGTGTCATTTCTTATATTGGCGTGAGCTTGTCTACGGCAGCCTGCATCGTCATGCTGGTGGCGTTGGCGACCGGCTGGACCCGCCTGCGCGTGTACCAAAAGCTGATTGCCCCTCTCAGCGTGTTTCTGGTCGTGACACAACTTTTGTTCATCACGGCGGCCGGCTCTGACACGCTGGTCGAAGCCACGGGGGTGTCAGACTCGTGCCGGGTGGTGGCGGCCCTTCTTCACTACATGGTGTTGGCGACATTTGCCCTCTTTTGTTGCGAGGCATCCGAGCTGTACTTTAACTTTGTGCGCGTGTTCGGGGCGGGCGAGACCCAGCGTTTTCGCGTCCAAACCTATGTGGCCGTTGTCCTCCTGCTACCCTTGATCATCGTGCTTATCGGCGTGCTTGGCTATGAAGATGACTATGGTACCACCGAGTACTGCTGGCTTCGAAACGAGTCCACGGCGGCTTACCTGTTGTGGGTTCCCATGGGCGTCATGCTACTCATCAACCTGACCATCATGGTACGCGTGCTGCGCAATATCTCCCAACATGCAGCCACATCTGAGGTCAATGTCAAACTCTTGGCCCTGGGCTTCTTGTCCTTCTCCGCACTTTTGGGTGTCGGCTGGGTGTGTGGCCTGTTGGCAGCAGCTCTGGATTCAGTGGCGCTGCAATACCTCTTTGCCATCTTCAGCACCTTTCAGGGTGTAGCCATCTTTGTGTTTTACTTCTTGCGTGATCGCGGCTTCCGCCGCTACGTGAGCATTGTCTGGTGTGATGCGCGACTCCGCCGCAAGCTACCCAATCATCATGTGGGCTTCTCTGACGTGCTGACGATATCTTCGGCCGCTACGGACTCGTCGCAAGTTCGCAGCTCGACAGCTGAGAATGGCATGCCGAGTCGTGCGAAGCACGGGCCTCCGCTCGGCTCACCCGTGCTTATTCGTCAGCAATCTGTGCTGAACTCTCTGTCGACGCTTTCGCCGTCTTCACACGAGACAGAGTTTTAATTTGTAGCCGCCAAGCGGCTTTGCTACTAATTGTGCCTGCATGGGGATTTACATGACACGTTGTTAGTTAGTCGTGTCACACCTGTTTGTGTTCCTGTTGAGTTTTTCATTGCTCACCAATTGACATGATGATGAGAGAACAGTCCAACAACATGCAGAATGATGATACACTAAGTATGCTACAGTGGGATAAGAAGAAAGAGGATGGTCCCTTTTGGGCGGAGCAGGTCGAGGTGGCAACAGAAACTCCGCATCTCCTTGAAGAGGAAACAAAAAAAAAAAAAAAAAAAAAAAAAAAAAAAAAAAAAAAAAAAAAAAATAATCCGATCAAGCGACGACAAGCGACAAGCAAGTCAGGAGGATCTGCCATGAGACTTTGTTCAAAAAGTCATCACAAGAGCACATGCAAGGTGTGGAGAGGGAAAGCGAGTACTCTTGGCTTCGAAAGCCTTAAAATTCGTGCTGCTGAGCAAGCGCTTACGCGGAAGTCCCACCTAGACCCACGCTCTTATGCTGCCCTCGCCGTTGCTGCGCGAGAAGTGGCTAAAGAGCCCGTCATGCACCTCTCAGCTCGAGAGGAACGCTGGGACGCCATCGAGAAAATTGGGTGTATTGTTGTTCCGCACGAGGACGTTGCGCGATATTTCGTCGATACAAACTACAGAGACGCATTCTGGCAACATGTGTGGCAATTTCGACGTGTGCATTACCTTGGCTTCGACCATGCGGCTGCCAGGTTTGATATGAATTGCAAGAATGCAAGCCAATTCTCGCTTGTAGATTGATGCACACGCAGTGCGAAAAACGGCCATTTGAGTCTCACCCAAACGGGTCTTTTCATCAATCAAGTATGTCAAAACGGAGTGGGCTGAGGCTTCATCAAGAGGCTTTGGCATGCAAAGCAAACAGAGCCACATGACTAGGTATCTACGCAAGAGACAGATGCCATTGAGTCGGAATGAAGACTGCATATCAAGCTGGTGGGGGATAGAACAGACCTGCTGGACTTGAAGGCCTCGGTGTGTGTGAATCACAAGCTCCTGAATACCGTCGCCCAAGAGGTCGGCCCCCAAGAGTGCATAGACGGGCTCTGACACGGCTACCATGCTTGGGTCAGGCATGGTCGGGGGTCGCAAATTAGCCTGTGCGGTGGCGCGATCGAACAGGGCAAGGGCGCGATCGACGTAGGCCAAATCGTAGACGAGAAGCCGTCGCCCATAGCCAGCCAGCACAAGCACTGGCCGACGGTCCAAGCGCTTTTGAATGTAGACAACGCCAAGGCATCCAAAAGAGAGAGAGGGTGTGTTTTAAGGATGAGAGACATGGGCAGGCGCATAGGGTGCAAACACAGTTGAAAAACAGGAGAGGACAGACCACATCAAAAGCAATGGCCGACGAAATGACGTCCGTGTGTTTTGGTCGCGCCAGCTTTGAGCTGCAGCTCAAGCCTCGAAGGTTAGCGTGCCTAATTCAAAGAGCATGTGACAAAAACGGGTCGTTTATGCTTTCAAAGGTGCAGCCAAGTCTAGCCAAGAAGGTTGAGAGCCTTCACGCACCAGTAGATTTGGGATTCGACCACGGTGCCCGCCAACAGCAGATGGACATGCGGTGCAAATGAGAGTTGGTTGCGGGCGCTGCTATTGTGGGTGAATCTGATCCCCAGCGCGAACAAACAAACCAAGACCAACACCCCATCCAAATCAAGTTGGGCGACGCAATAGAAGCAAAAATTGACGTTAGCACAGCCAGGCCAACAGCACCATCGATCCGGTCAGTGTTAAGTTGTATATGAAAGAGCCAAACTTTGGCAGGTCGGGGCGAGGACTGACACACTGTTGTGCACGGCAAAAAAAACGGCGCAAGGCATGGGGGCAATAAACTTGTGAGCCGAAAACGTGTGATGGCCATCGCGATCTGTCACAAGAGTACACGCACACACCGTCATGAGAATAGGCCCAGGCAAAGCCCGAGCAAACGCACATGCTTGCACAAACCAGTCGTGACCAGCCACGCGCGGCCGTCAGATGTGCTATACACGTTCAATGTCGTGTCCTGGCTGAGCAGGGTGCAGCTTCGGTGGTGGATCACAGAGGCATCCTAAAGTGCAGCACAGTTGGTTTAGGTTGTGCCTCGACCCGATCAGACACGTCTGGCTCAGAGCAGCACGCCAAGCACGAGGTGCACCTCATGATTAATTTCTGGGATTCCCAAGAAGCTCCACTCCTGATCCCATGCACACCAGCTCATGCTCAGCGGAGACGCTGCAAATGAAATACAATGTTGTGCCGGTAGCACGAGATTGTTGAGTCCCGATTGTAGACGCAATTTGACTCGATGGTGATCCAACAAACAAGCACGCACGGGCATCGTTGTTTAAAGCGTGTGGTGCCGAAGACAGGAGTCGTAGTTGGCCATACATGCCAAACATGGCCACAACGCCGGACGTGGCAGCGGGAAGTCTAATAGGTGAGGTGTGAACAAAGGGGTACAGGTATGCGTCAATACATGGAAAAAGAGGTACGGCGGCAGCGTCCGAGTCCACACACGGTTGTGCATTGACTAACCGAATCAAGGTCATCAAAGAAATGACAAAGGGGACCTCAAGCTCCTCGACAGCCTCGGCTAACAGCCGCGAGCCACAACGTCACAGTATTTAGGATGTTGGGTATCATCATGCATTGGCGATCAGGAGGGTCGCATTCGCACGAGCATGATGCCGTGTTTTCGTTCAAATTTCTGCAGGGCAAGCTTACGGGTCAGCTCGAGAAGCTCCATCAGGCTTGAAGCCATCCGGTCAGCTGGTGAGTCGGCCCACTGTGTCAGCGGGATCGACAGCATAAGTGAAGACGCCGCTTCGGTGTCATCCTGCATACATGTATACACGTGTGCATAAGCTGGCGCGTGGATGATGTCGGGCAATGAACGAACAAAAAAAGGCGGGGACGATACCTGGCAAATGCATGCCAACATGAGTCGCTGTGGCGGCATGTCTGCAGCCAAAGGGTCACTGTGGCATGTGGCGGTGGAGACAGGTCAGTTGTGTTCGCTTGGGTTGAAGGCCTGGAGCTGATGCTACTGGGCATAGGCACGCACCACCCTTGATGGCGAAGAATGAGGACGCCGGCTGGAAGAAGCTTGCGATGCCTGAGGATCGTGATTTGGCCTGCATAAACGCTTTGCTGCTCAACGGCTTCTTTCCTGTGCCACCGGGATCATCACATGAGAAGTTGTGGCCCTGACAAATCATCAAACGGCTTGACGTAGCCGCCCGCGAGTCGGGGGTCACCACCTCCCTCGACGGTTATGGCACGCCGGATGAAAAACATGCCTCTGGGATGGTGGGATGGTGGCCGTGAGGTTCAAACACACGCCGCCATCAAAGGGGCAATGCATGGTGGCCACGAGGCTCATCATGGTGCCATCATGACCACGATGCCAGCTAAACGCGTCTGCACAATTGATGGCAGTAGGGCCATCCGACACGAGGTGACAAAGCTGCTGCAAGCGATCAACTTCGCTCGACTGCACTGCAGCCACCCGAGCACCAGCCATCGCCATGGCTCCGCGCTCCCGTCATCCGATCGAAGTAGAAAGGGAGAAGAGACGGCAAGAGTTTGAGAGAGAGAGAGAGAGAGAGAGAGAGAGTTTGAGAGAGAGAGAGAGAGGTTTGAGAGAGAGAGAGAGAGAGAGAGAGGTTTGAGAGAGAGAGAGAGAGAGAGTTTGAGCGAGAGAGAGAGAGTTTGAGCGAGAGAGTTTGAGAGAGAGAGTTTGAGAGAGAGTTTGAGAGAGAGTTTGGGAGAGAGTTTGGGAGAGAGAGATTGAATTGGTTTGAGAGAGAGAGAGAGAGAGAGAGAGAGAGAGAGAGAGAGAGAGAGAGAACAGAGAAAGGGAGAGAGAGAGAGAGAGAGAGAGAGTTAGAGTTTGAGAGAGACCCCATTTTTTTTTCAAAGATCGCAGGCTCGCGTGCAGGGACCCATGGAGATGCAGTGTCGCGGACGGGTGGCTGGAGCAATGTGGCTGGGGCTGGTCTTGTTGGCCTGTGCGACACAGTCGGAAGGTGAGGCTCTTTCTCTGTTTGCATGATGGGCGGCGTGGTGAGCATGGCTATCCCGGCGAGGTCACCAACCAATCTGGCAGCAGCCCCACTCCCCTCATGGCTCGTGCCCTCAAAGATGGACGTGATCTGTGTGTGATCGGCTTCTTGATCTACTCTCACATGCCCGGCCTTTGCGCTAGGTATGGCTGTGCCTGCCAGCATGGATGTGGTCGATGCGAACAATGGGACTACACCGTCGCCAAACGCCACATCTAGCTCAACCACTGTCATGAACAGCACTGCAATGAGCACCACAGCGACAAACACGACAGCAGCGCCACCAACAACAACAGCGGCGCCAGGCAATACGACAGCAACGACAACGCCAGTTGTGACAACGTCTACCACGGCAGGCAACACAAATGTCACGACGACAACGCCCGCAGCGACCACCACCTCCACCAACCAGCCCAGCAACACGACAACCGCAGCTTCCACGTCTACGACCTACATCGTCTCTTCTCACGCCAACTCGCACGGCAGCAATGCCAATAAGCGCAACGAGGGTGCCATCATTGGTGGCGTGTTTGGCGGAATTGCTTTGCTTGGTTTAGTGGCCGTGGTCTTCTTCAAGATGCGCTCAAACCCCTCTTCTTACTCGCAGCTCTAACGCTCGTGTCGTTGCTATTTCACTCATCTGAAGGGGCCTAAGATCTGTTGCCCAGCTGGTTGAATGCGAACACCTCATGGGTAGTTGCTCCTTTGGGTTTTGTCGCACATGATGGGCCTGTAGTAGCGCAGCCTGATTATAATCAATAGTTTCGTGAAAAATCTGGCGAACACGTCACGAGGCATCCGACCTCTCATCTCCGTCGGCCTCGAGCCCCAATGCAGAAGCAGGTCGAGGCTCGAATCACCAACCAAAGAGTCGAGGCTCGACATGGCAACACAACGCGTGAATGTCTTGGCTGACTTTGGTCCAGAACAGACTATATTGAGGCACGCCTTGGAAGCACGTTGCCCGTGTCTGCTATATGTTCTCAATTAAACATGCCCAAAAGTGGTCCAGCCTACTCTGGGCCGGACGGGCACAGCATCCAACGCACCCTCTCGGAGCCTATGGATCTAGATACATTCTCATGAAGAAAATTTGCATCATTGGAAGAAAGACCGTGGGGATTACGCAGACTTGGTGGCTTGGGCGGGGTGTGGACGTTTGCGCAATTTGGGCTTGGGCTTGACCCGAGCTCTGGGTCCACTAGCCGAGGGCGCGGTGGACGAAGGTTGTGCGGTAGCGGTGAGCGGTGCGGTGTCGTTGGCTGCTGCTGATTGATCGTTCGTTGTCTCAGCAGCCGGTGTTGCCTCTGTAACGGTCAACGTAGCAGGTGTCGCGATCGTGGCAGGGGTGGCCGTGGTGGCGGCCATGGGGGCTGCGTCGTTGGCTGCCAATAGGGTCAAATCCTTCTCTGACGTCGAGCTCGCTTCGACCTGGTCATGGGGATCCTGAGTTGGTTTGACGACAGTCGAGGCTTGAATTGGCTCTTTGCGAGAGGCCCGAATCGCGCTGGTCACCACCACCGGCATCGGCATGTCTTCGCCATGACTTGCCACTGGAACGTGGTCCGCGCGGGTAACCGGCACGGGGTGCGCACTTGTCGCATGTGGGGCTGTTGGCGGGTCAGGATGGTGAGTACTGCTAGCCCCGTCTTGACTGACCGCTGCGGCGTTGGTGCTTGTGTGGCTCGAGACTGGGGATTCCGGTGTCGGCCCGACGCGTGTTTCCAGAGCAGGCTCTACACCCGTGTGTCCAGTCCTGAGTGCGGCGCGAGGAGAGGTTGGTGATGGTAATTGGGGCTGAGTTTGCTCTTGTACTACTGGCTCGGCTGTGGTGGCAGCTGTCCGACGTGAGCGTGATGCTCGTGCACGAGAAGTTCCTCGGGTGGTGGGTGTAGCAGAGTCGTCCGGCAAATCCTCTTCAATGCCTTCTGTCAAGTATTCCGCGTCGTATGGTTTCCTGTTGCAAGAGGCGTTGATGAATGTGACGACGACCCTTTCACAAAAGCACATGCCAACGGGATCGTACGCGTTTTTGATGGCTCGCGTCACTTGATCTGGGCGCTGCTTCATCTCTCGATGATACTTTGCCTGTGGCTCCCAGCGATTCAACATCAGAGCTGCGTGAAGAGGCCCGGGCCAGGAAGCTTGTTCCACATACCTTGAGTTGCTTGTGGGAACGCTTGGGAAAGGCCACGTTCATGGATCGGAAATCGGTGCCACAGCGCTCGAGGCAAAGAAAAAACTTGGCCGTTTCTACACTCGAAAAAACAACAAAAAAAACAAAAAAAACAAAAAAAAAAAACAAAAAAACAAACAAGTAAAAAAAACCAAAAAAAAAACCGCCAGGTTGACAATCAGCTGGCTACCAGCACATGCTTCTAAAAGCACCTGACGGGGAGGGGGTTGCTATCTGGCCTGACCTCGTTCCGACCAAGCTCGATTGTTATCGCGGCGTGTAAAGCTGGCTGACGTTGTCGACCTGGGGCCACGTCGTTCTTCCTCATGTCTGCAGTGTTGGGACGATGAAGCGTCAGAAACAGAATCGAGTATTTTGTGGGAGGGGGTTCAAACCATAGGCTTACCCCGGCGTAGTTGGTGGTGGTTCTGGTGCTGCATTGCGGGCTGTGATTGAGAGGGATTGCTCGTCCACAATAAGTTTGCCATTGACGAGCTTGAGAGCGGGCGCATTGGACACAGAGTTTGCCGCTCCCTAAGGACGATATATGCAGAGTGCAGCCGAGACATTGGTGAGGAAACAGAAAGCGCTCTCGCAGCACTGGTGCCTAGCATTTATTTGAGGACGAAAAATTGTCGCACCGCGTCCTCATCATCATCATCTTGCCCAGGTCGCTCATAGTTGGAAATGTAGGTTGTGCGTGTCTGGGCCAGATCATCGTGGCTCCTGTCGAGTACAAGAGGGCATGAGCATGGGCCGTGTCACGCGCAGCGCATCGCGGGGAAGGTGTGAGCTACGCGGGCGTGTATCCTCAGGACAGGCGCAACAAATCGGCCCCGAGGCACGGTCTTGGGCGTCTGCCAATCTCACCCTTGTGGCTCGATGCGGGGATTGCGTGGGTTGTAATGGATGAGATCTCCCATGGTCATGGTGGCATCACTGGCGGGTCGTGAGGGTCGCGCTTTGCGCTTTTTCTTGAGACGGCCGGCTGCGGTCAACAGTTGGGCCTCATCTTGAACGGCGACGAGCTGGTGTGCAATACTGGAAACGTCGTGGGCTGGGTTGATGTGCGGGGCTGGGTGCAGCGTGGCATGAGCGTGGGAGCCTGTTTGTGCGTGACCCACACTGGTGGACCGGGCGGGTGTGCTTGGTGCAGTTGTGGATGCACGAACGCTGCTGGAACGTGCCGGCGTGGTTGGGGCACGAACACTGGGAGCCTGCTGGCTGGAAGCAAGGGGTTGGGAAAGCGGCGGTGCAGCTGCAAACGTTGCCCCAAGATGAGGTGGTTGATTTGCTTGTGGAGAGGGCTGGGAAGCGGTCGAAGCTTGCAGTTGGGGAGGAGTTTCAGGAGGGGCAGCCGGCCCAGGGTGTGCAGCTGGGGTCGCGGGACTGGGCACGGTGATCGGCGCTGGGTTTGAAGCCTGCGGTCGTCGCACGCCACACCAAATCACAATCGGTTGAGGCAGATGCAAAGGATTTGCGCGTGTGGACTGATGACAAGGACAGCATTGGGTGATGGCGAGGCCAACATTGGAAAAAGAACCAACCTGAGCTCCCTCTGCTGTCTGGGCGGGGGTGGGCGTTTCCTTGGTTATCACTCGGGGGGTTGAGTTGTGTGTGGCTTTGGCTGATGAGGTCGTGTGGGCTACGGTCGGTCTTTTGGGCTCGGGCTCACTAGTTTCAGCGGGTGCGCTGGATGCCACGGGCGTACTTGTGGCGGTGGCTGGTCCACGCCGCTTCAGCTTGGGGGCGACTGCAAAGCCGAGCAGTCAAGACCAGCGAGATGAGGCGGGAGGCAGGCGTTGCGGATGAAGGGGACAGGGGCAGGCATTCGCACCTTTGATCTTTGGAGGCATAGTGGCGGATGACGGTCCCTCGGCTCGGGAAGGAACTCGCCGTCAAGATGCCCTCTACCAAAGGATGAGGTGCCGTGCGCACGCCCTCACGATCCCTGTCATTGGCACACCGCCGGCGTCATCAAAATTATACCCGGCAGCTCGGCGCGTTTTTGCAAAACACCCTCATGTGTGAGTGAGTGTGTGTGTGTGCGTGTGTGTGTGTGTGAGTGTGTGTGTGTGTGTGTGTGTGTGTGAGTGTGTGTGTGTGACCGTTTTTTTTTTTCATTCATTCATCTTACAAAAAGGTCTCGACTTGATGTGTTCAAGAGACGGGTGCATTCAAATCGTGTCCAAGAGGAAGGGGAGGTGCGGTGCTGGGTCATGAATGTAAATTGGCGCTTCAGGTGTGGGGGTGAACGACGCATCATGGGCATGAGGGACTTTCAAAAAGACAAACCACGATCGATTTCCTAATCAGAGGAAGAAAGAAAGACTGAAAGAAAGAGGCATCCCCAGCATTGCGACAACACGAGCACAGCTCGCTAGAAACTCCATCGGGCCTTGCGAATCAACGCTTGACGTGCGTCTACCCGAAAGAACGGTGCATGCCCGAAAGATGACAGAAGAGAAAACGGAGAGAACCAAAACAAAAAACAAAACAAAAGGCTGGCACCTCACCGAGTTCCGGTGCCGGTTTAGCTCGGGCACAAATTGAAAGCAGCGTCAAGCAAGGCTCAAAGAAAAGCAAAGCGGAAGAAAACACAAGGGATTTGCACAGAAAGGGTTTAAACAAAAAAAATAGAGAGAGAGAGAGTCGAATCACAGGGCTTAAAAGGGCTGTTTGGGATTGGCACTGGCCGAATTGGTGGGCAGGACGTCCTGATAAGCGGGCGGGGCTTCATCGTCGACGGGGGCAGACGCCGTGGCCATGGACACGGCGGGTTGATAGACTGGCGGTGCTTGGCCACCGAGCCCGAATGGCTGCGCTTGGTAGGGGCCAGGAGCCACGCCACCCGGGGCATACGTTGGCATCGGCGCCTGAGGTGGGTAGGGCGGGCGTGCTACGGGCTGAGCGGCTGGCTGAACCGGGCCCGCGCGACGAAAGCGCGCGGCGCGGCGCGGCACGTGAACGTTGTCAAGGTTGGCATAGCCACCACGTCGTAGCCAGCGCATAGCGCGGCCCTGAGCCACAGCTGAAAGGCACAACATAAAAGTGCCAGAGACGGCTACCCAAAAGCCCCAGCCCATATCGAGGTCATAATCGCCAACCACCCAGTGGTTACCATTCCAAGTGCCCCACACCAGCAGGGCAGCGACGGCGCAGAGAAAGGAGAGGAAAAAGCCAAAGTTGGTGTTGCGGCCAAGGCGGGGTTCCGTCTCACGCAGAAAGCGTTGGGCCAGGGTGATGCTGATGATCGCACCCAAGACGGCTAGAACCAAAAGAGCTTGGGTCAGGCGCATACCCGAGCAGTCATCAGTCTCGTCATTGCATGCCGACCTGCGGCGAGGAGATGGCATTGGGTGAGCAGGATTCTCAAGCACAACTCACTCGTTCTTCTCCCTCTTCAGCACATTTTCAAAAAAGAACGAGCAAGGCGAAGCAAGGATGCAGAAAGGGTTCAGACTTACGAGCCACAATCCTTGCTGGCCAAGCTACCAGATTGATAACATGAACGAAACTACAGAGGCAAGCGGCAATTCAAGGGGAGAACATAGCAAAGAGGTCAGGCGAATAGAACGTAGTGGGGTTCAGAGAAAGGGGGGCGATCATGACAACGAACCGGTCCCACGGTGTAAGTGCCGCCATAGCTCCACTCCTCGTAAAGGTTCCAGGTATCGGTGCACATGGCAAGGATCAAGGCTATAGAGCCAAGTATCGCCAAGCCCATGGCGCGACGGGTCAATACATGTATGATGTTGGGCACCATGATGGCGATGCAAAGCGGCGAGGCCGACGAGGCCAGCAATGGATCCTTGATGGCAGAGCCTAGGCACAGCGAGCCAAGTCCATGCGAATCAAATCACAATCACAACGACGACGGCAGGCAAGAGAAAAATGCCAATCACGCCAAGAACAAGCACGATGATTGGAGGAACCACAGGACGATCTCAGAACCCGCACTTTGGCTAGCCTCTCCCTCTATGCATGCCCTCCTGGCTGGTCCCATGCCCAAGTAAGATCAAGCCCTCCCCTCCCCATGCCATGAGGGGTGTTGCGTGCGGAGACCCACCTCTACTCGCGTCGCGCCGTGCTCTCCAGGCTCACAGAGAGAGAAAAAGAAGAGAGAGAAGAGTGCAGTACCATAACGTATCATCAACGTACATGTGTGATGCTGAATACATACATGTGCGCTCTCTCTCTCTCTCTCTCTCTCTCTCTCTCTCTCTCTCTCTCTCTCTCTCTCTCTCTCTCTCTCTCATCTCTCTCTCTCTCTCTCTCTCTCTCTCGTTTGTCAGACAAAGAACACGTAGCTAAAGCGGTTTTGTCAGACAATTTGTGGTTTTCTGTATAGGGTTTGAGATGTGTTTTCCCGCTTGCCCTTTACGGACTTTGGGGAGCTTCAAGCTGGAAATGGTCATCAAAAAGTCGGAATGACAGTTGGTAACCGAATTACCAACTGTCACGAATTCAGTGGCTGCCGCTTCGTTCTTTTTTTTAACCGCTGCGCAGCTGACCGATTGACCGGTACGTTGAGCACAACATATGAACCGCGACGGATCAGATGCCTTCCGCCCCCTCCCCCCACCTCCTTCCCTCCTTCCCTCCTTCGCTCCTTCCTACCCCGCGCCCCGATCGTGGCCTTGGTGCAGCAAGGCGCGCAGATTTTGGAGCAAACACGCTTTGGTGTGGGGATCAGGGGCAGGGCTGGTGCGATACACATTTCGTGCTCGACTCATTCGAGCCACTTCACTTGGCTGCCTCACAGTGCTGGCGTTGAAGCCACTTGCTCGGGTTTGTCTTGTCAAGCTGCCTGCCCAGCCCTCGTTGGCAAAGCTTGCTGATCTCGGGGCGCGCCAGCCAACAAATCGGCGCTCTTCATCGCAAACACAGGTGGGTGAACATGGCCACTGATTTGATTCCGTGAAAATACACCACAAAGTCATCCAGTGAATACCCGTCCCAAGTCGTGTGGGGACGCCTTGGCTGCAGCTTGCTGACCAAATTGTCTCTTGGCCTCATGGCAGCAGACAATTCTCTCTTTGTGCCACCATGGCTGCCATGGACTTTGCCGACCTAGCCAGCGCCAAGCGCGTGGTCATTGACAATGTAGGTTGCCTAGCCCAACATGGTGCCGAGTGGTCTCGTCGTTGCGTGCCAGCTCAATAATCCGCTTTGGTTTCGACCCGGATACCACTCTTTGCTCCATGATAGGGCTCAGGCATCATCAAGGCTGGCATGGCCGGCGAATCGCACCCAAGCGTCATCTGCTCCTCCTTGTGAGTCACCCGCTTTCAACCGTTTTCGGGCCCGAAAATAGTGCAGGCAATCCAACCGCCGCTTCGATCCAGCACACGAGCGATGCCATCGATTGATCGATTGCCCTGCCCCACAACACCCCTCACATCATGGTCCTGGCCTGACCTTCAATCAGCGTGGGTCGCCCCAAACACACTCGCGTCATGACTGGCGGTCTGGAGGGTGACGTCTTCATGGGTAAAAAGGCCCAGGAACATCGTGGCCTTCTTTCCATCAAGTATCCCATGGAGCACGGCATTGTTGAGGATTGGAAGGACATGGATCGCATCTGGAACTATGTCTATTCCAAGGAAGGTCTCGGTGTGCAGCCCGACGGTCAGTTGCTACGTGCTGTCGACCTCCTGTCGGTTCTCGGAGGCTTGATGCGTCTTTCTCGCAACACCACATTCAATCCAAGCAGACCTGTGGGCTTCTTCTGCTATTCTTGCGTTGAATTCCGGCCTCACGCCTCCTCTCTCCGGGTCAACGCCCTGCCGGGACTGGCTTATTTTTTTTTGCTTGCAGAGCATCCCGTGCTGCTGACTGAGGCTCCACTCAACCCCAAGAAGAACCGCGAGAAGGCTGCCGAGGTACCCAAACGCACCCACACAACGAGATGATGCGTTGGCCGTTGTGCTACTTTACATGCGTGGGCGTCAACACATCTGCTCTGCTTGCTTTACGCTGTTCCATCACTGTCAGGCTTACGTTGACGGGCACACCTGCTCCTCTGCTTGCCCCCGTGCTCTGCTGCTCTGCTGCTCTGCTGCTAGGTTCTTTTTGAGAGCTTGAACGTGCCTGCATTATTCGTGTCGATGCAAGCCGTCCTGGCATTGTACGCATCGGGCCGCACCACGGGTGCCGTCTTGGACTCGGGTGATGGTGTCACGCACGCCGTTCCCGTGTACCAAGGCTTTGCGGTCAAGCATGCCATTACTCGCGTTGACGTGGCTGGCCGTGACGTCACCCGCCATCTCCAAACGCTGTTGCGCCGCGAGGGCGCCCTGTTTAAGACCACCGCCGAGTTTGAAATTGTGCGCACCATCAAGGAAGCCAAGGGGGTCTGCTTTGTCTCCACCAATGCCAAGAAGGACGAATCCATGGATGACCGCAGCATCGCGGCCAAGTATCGGTTACCTGATATGAAGGAGATCACGGTGAGTGCCTCGCCTCGGCTCGACTCGGCGCGACTCGGCTTGCCTCTCGATCTGCTTCTACCTTTTGCATTCGGCGACAGTTCTAACGCTGAGGGCGGTCGACATTGCAGATCCACCATGCACGCTTCCGAGCACCGGAGATCCTGTTCGACCCCAGCATCATTGGCGATGAGAGCGAAGGTCCGCTTTCCGCTTCGCATCTCGTCGAGCCTGCCCGACAGCTCAAGATCTATGATGCTCACATGTTTCCTTATCGTCGTTGACATCCTTTTTTTTTTGTGTCCACTCTCTTAGGTGTTCACAAGGTGCTGCACTATGCCATCCAAAAGTCGGACATGGATTTGCGCCGAGACCTCTACTCGAACATCATCGTGTCAGGCGGTTCCACTCTGTTCGACGTACGCGCACGCAACCCATGGCTTCCCGCTTCTCATTCTCTGCTTCCCTGTCTGCTCGATGGTTTAATGAGAAGCCGGGCCATCTCATTGCCACGGGGGTTTTTTTTTTTCTTGTTTTGTTTTGCCCGGACGGTCCCGCCTCGCAGAACTTTTGTGATCGTCTTCTCAACGAGCTCAAGGCATTGGGTCCCAAGGACTGCAAGATTAAGATTATCGCGCCGCCCGAGCGCAAGTACTCGACTTGGCTTGGTGGTTCGATCTTGGCCTCTCTGGATACCTTCCGTACCATCTGGACGGAGAAGCGTGAATACGAGGAGGAAGGTGCCCGGATTTTGCATTCCAAATCCTTCCTGTAGTTTTGCCGCAAACGCCACGCGTGAATGTGTGAGTGTTAAATGTGCACGTTCTTTCCATTTCCTTGTTTTCCTTTCGTGCTGCTGTGGCTTGTGCGTGCGATGCACCGTCTTGCTTGTATTGTGTTGGTTGTTGTGAGTCTGTGTATGGTGTATGCGCGAGCGTGCACATGTGCGACGTGTGGTTCTTTGCTTGCGCCGGGAGCTTGCAATGGCTGTCCAAATGCCCGGGCCAATACCGCCCTGTGGATGGGGTCCCATCAAGCCTTGCACATTTTCCCCTGCGACAAGACGCCTCTTGTTCCCACGCCTCCCAGCAATCCCGCCCGGAGTTTTTATTTGTTGGAAATCTAGTCGAGAAAATTTTCAATGTAGCAGCCAGCCGGCCGTTGCTGAAAAGCGCTCATACAATGATGAAATTCAGGTGATAGCCCCCTTGCGCTCATGCCAGAGCACGTAACAGCTTTCAGGCCATGCATACATGGCATGATTTGATATGCCATTGCAGTCCCAAGCCAACACCGTGAGCGTTGGAGCAGCGCAGCACGCCGAGGTCTGCCACGTCTCTTGCGTTTGCTACATGCCAGCAAAGGCACAGAGGCGCAGGTAGTCGGGCGCTGCATTCTCAAGATCATCGGGAAAAAATTCCACCTTATTCTTGTTGATAAACTCCAGCAGACGCTCCAAGGCCTTGAGCTGTGAGTGGGGCAAGAGAACCGACGCAGAGGGGGAAAGTGAAGCTGTGTGATGATAACAACGGCTCGACCTTGGCAGACAATGCCGATAAAGTGAGCGTACAAAGCTTCTGTCGATGAAGGGTTCTTGCTTGATGGCGAGTGACACGAGCTGTGGCAACAAGACTGGGGCCAGATGTTTCATAGGAGATTAAAGGGCAAACGAGGACTCGAGCAGCGTGCAGGCGAGGGCAAGGACGTACGAATCAGTCGGAGAAAGTGCTCAGCACCATAAATTTGAGACATGGGTTCGAGTTGGCCATGAAGTCGCTCTAATTGTTGAAAGTACTATGGATCACACATGCGTTCGTGAGCGGATCAACCGGTTCAGGCTACCACATGAGGGGCAAACGGGGACCCACCTGCACCCGTTCGGCGGTGGTGGTTAGACGCAGCCCAAGGGTGGCATTGAACAAAGCCTGCATGCTTGTGCACATTGTCTCTTCGGCTTTGATACTTGAGTATAGGACAGGACAGGAGAAGAGTATATCGGATGGGGTTAGTATTAGGATGAGCGGGCAAGTCCGGCACTTGGCACAGTGCGAATTGTTTTTGGCTGGGCCATACTCACTTTTCAGGCCGGCGATTGCCAGGGCGTGCGAGAAAGTCGGCGCAGATGGCTGCCAATGGCTTGGGCCGAGGCAGCGGGTGAAGCTTGTGTTCTGTCATAATGGCATGATAACAGTTTTGGAGGTGCTGGTGGATGTGGGCATCAATCAAGCGGGATCTGTAGAGCGGCATTCAATGGAGTGTAGTGCGCCACCGTGTGACGTGAAAAAAAAAACAAAACAAAACAACAACAACAAAACTGGCCTGCGGTGTCCAAAACAGCGAGTACACACGGGCGGGCGTACACTTTGCCGAGGTCTGTGGCGCTGACGACGTCTGTGGCTGAAGCACGGCCAGATTTGGTTGCGGATTGGGTGAATGGCGTCACGGTGGGCGACCCTTGAGGTGTTGATGCGGTGCCTAGCAGTTCAAGACAGAAAGGCATGTCAACAATCAAAAGTCGGGTACCATACCTGTTTGGTTGGTACAAGGGCCTCGGGCGAGAGGCTGCGTGCGGTTGAGCACAACTCTTTTGTGGACGCACCTCTTTTGGGACGCTTTGCGGTGTGGTCATTGCTGTTTTCGGGTGTTTGAACTGACGCTGGTGGTGACCAAGGACCAAGGGGCCGACACGAATGAGCGCAAGCCAGGTCTGAAATGCCACCCACAACTGGGCAAGGGACTTGTGTCGTACCACGTCGTGAGGCATTGGGCCGGTGGCCAAGGGTTGGGGTGGCGTTTGGAGTTCGTTTCTTTTTGCCAGCTTTACGGGCGAGCTTGCGAGCTTCCTTGCGTCGCTTTTCCTCGGCCATGGCGCCATCCCGAATGTGCTTGGCTTCAGCCTTGGCTTCCGGCGTGGCTTCGTAAAATTCATCTTCACGTCGTTCCTTGTTATAGCTGTATGGTTGAGCCCCGAGCATCGACGTGAGTGGCATGCAGAGGGCATGGGGACTGCGACAGTGCGAGGCATCTGGGAAAGGTTCATACCGCTTGTTGAAGCCGCGGTAGGAGAGGGTGTAAAGCCAGCAGCCTTGCGTTGTGCTCCACTTGACATTGGAGACCTTGGGAGTTTAGTGCGCGGGTTGGTTCGGGGGTGAGGGGGAAATGCCAGGGCCCTGTCAAAACCGACCTTGGGCTGCCTCTTGGTCCTATTCATACCTTGGCTTCGTATGGCACGGCGCCGTGCAGTTCAAGCACTTCTGTGCCCTTGGCGTAACGGGCCTCGGGCCGCAGGTCGGCTTGCTGCCCAGCCATGGTGAGATCAGGGCGGTTGCGCTGAGGACCGGCTCAACTCAGGGTCACCTCAGAGCGGCACGTCAGCACGAGCTCGTGACGGGCTCAACAGCAAGTGGTGCCCATGTGAAGCGATCCAACGCTTGCCAAAAGCACGCGGTCAAACCCCCCCTTGGACCTGTTCAAGGGCGCCGTCCCTGACCCGCCAAGAACGAACGGATACGATGCACCTGCTCTCTCTCCTAAGAGTTGTAACGGAAAACAGTGCCACAGGGAGAAGGGAGAAATAAGAGTTAAGTTGGAGAGGGGACTTAATATCTAAATTCATCTGACAAATACTTTCTGACAATGTATGGGGCTTGCTACCAAGTGGAGTTGTTGGCTTGGGTGTCGCCTTTCTCTTGCCAATGCGGTCGGTACACACACCGACGGCTTCTTCTTGTTAGAAGGTGATGGATGGATGATGGATTACGCATGCATGCACCATTGGCTCGGGATGGGCATTCGGACGGGTGCGAGCAGCGCCAGACGGCGCATCACATGTCACGCTTCGACCGAACGCCCGAGGAATGGCATCTTCACGTAGCGTACTATTTGTATGCGGATGTCTATAGCTCAACTATGGCACCGGGTGCCAGGATCGAGAGGAGGGGCGTCATTTTTGCGCAATTGCGCAAAAATAAGAGAGTCGATCGCCAGGAAGACTGAGAGTCGGAGGAAGTGTCCCTGTCGCTGGCGCGGGTGCTACTCAACCCCCTTTTACGCGTGGGGCTTGTCCCACATTCACAGTCGGCGCAGATCCAAGATGCTTTGCGCACACTCAAATCAATGCTTGAACACACGACTCGCCTTCCCTACATTAGTCGAGGTCCCTACCTGTGTGTGGTGTGCATCTCCATCGCACCTCGAGTCCCTTTTTACTCGTTGATGCCAATCGTTCGCAATAAACTTCACATGTCCATGTGGAGTGTCATGGTCAAGAACGCGGGCTCCCATCACCTCGGGCTCGACGTGTGGGCTCTCGAAGAAAGTTGGTCGTAGCTCCTTTGCTGCAACAACATTACGGCTGCGCGCCCCCAAATGTCACCCTCTTTGCCCTTGTGCGCGCACTCGTCAGACCAAACCTCTTCTTGTGGCTTCTTCGACCGAGAGCTGCCCTGGTCGCGGCGGCCTCCAACAAGAAAACCTTCAAGTCTGATCTGTCGGCCGGGTCCTGGTCCTTTTAGAACCCTCTGTACCCAGAATCCGCATCAACTTTGAGCGCGAAGCAAAATCGCCACTGGTTGGAGCCCTCAACCTTGACCTTCTTGCCGCAACCCGCCTCACCCTGGCTCAAGGGCGCTGATGGTCCATGGGTCAGCGTCAAGCCCAAAAGCCCAGCCCACGTCGAGTGCAAGTGTGTCAATCCCATCGGCTCTGTGTGTGTGTGCCCCTTCTCCTTCTGGCGCCAGTCGACGCGCGTCCCCCTCCTCCTTACTTACTGACTCGAGAGGTTGGTGCCAGCACCGACTCCCGCTTACCCTCCTTACCCACTTTAAATGTCATCCTTTTGAACCCCTTCTTTTGTTTTGTTGTTGAGACGAGGAGGGTGACGTTGTTGCGACTGTTTTGTTCTTTTTCTTCCCTTCTTTTCCTTCTTACGACTTCTCCTCTCTTCTTCCACCACTTCCACCGCTTACCGCGCTTACCGCGCTTACCCTTTATCACCAACGGCTTGCCCCTCTTGCCGCTGTGTGTGTGTGTGTGTGTGTGTGTGTGTGTGTGTGTGTGTGTCTTTCTCTCTCTCTCCTCTCTGTCTTTGTCTCTCTCTCTGTGTGTGGCTCTTGTCTGGTATCACCATGTCACTGCCATTTCCCTGCTGCTGCCCTCGCCTTTGATGCAAAGTTGTTGGACCAAGACAGACACAACACCCGACACTGTCGCTCTGGTTTTTCTCGACTTGTCTGCTTCTTCGTGCTTTGGTGGTCGCATGCCCATTTGACAAGTGGCCCCCCCAACCCAAACAAACACCTTGGATCGTGCCAAACCCCAAGCCCAGGCCCTGCCAGTCGCCGCCGGTGCCCACTTGTTTCGCCTCTTCTCCGCATTTTGCCCACCTTGACTTGTCGTCGTCGACAAGCTCGTTGGAAACCCCATTTCTGCCTCCTCCCGGCGGCTTGCCCACGAAGAAACGACAAACAAACACCAACGCCATGGATCTCGACCACCTCGCCGGCCAGCAGGTCAACGACAAGATGTTCAACGTCGGCGAACGCTATACCAACCTCAACTTTATCGGCGAAGGTGCTTATGGCACCGTTGCCTCGGCTCATGATCAAGTCACCGGTGACATGGTCGCCATTAAGCTCATCACCCCCTTTGAGCACCAGACTTACTGCCAGCGCACCCTTCGTGAGATCAAAATCCTATCAGCGTTTCGTCACGAAAACGTATGTCATGATGCTCCGGCCCACACACTCCCGACTCGGCCCGCTGCTCCTCTTTTGTCTTTTCCTTTTTTTGGTACTTGGTTTTCTGGTGTTCCTTTCCTATGACTTGTTCTCCACCTCTGTGCCTCACTGAGCCTGCTTTACGGCTCCAACACTCAAGACCAGGTTCAGACGCACTTGCCCTGCAAGCTTGCTCACCCGACTTGTCCCCCTCTCTTGTTCTGCGCAAACCACACGACTAGATTATTGACATTCGCGACATGATCTGCGCGCCACGCATCGAAGACATGACCGATGTGTACATTGTTCAGGGCCTAATGGAGACGGACCTTTTCAAGCTCCTCCGCTCCCAGCGTCTCAGCGGTGATCACATTTGCTACTTTACGTACCAAATTCTTCGTGGTCTCAAGTACATTCACAGTGCCAACGTGCTGCATCGTGATCTCAAGCCCAGCAACCTCCTGCTCAACTCGTGCTGTGATCTCCGCATTTGCGACTTTGGCCTCGCCCGCATTGCCGATCCCAATCACAACCATCAAGGCGTCCTCACCGAGTACGTCGCCACCCGGTGGTATCGTGCTCCGGAAATCATGCTCAATTCAAAGGTTGGTCATTGTTCAGCCCGCTCCTCATTGACCTCTCTGTATGTGCACATACGTGCGTATGTGCGTATGTGCGTTCGCGCATGCGCGTGTATTTGTCTTTTTGACCCGCCAGTCCTCACGATCTTTTTCCATTGTTCTTGTCCATTGGTAGGCGTATGACAAGGCCATTGACGTTTGGAGCACGGGCTGCATTCTGGCCGAGATGCTCGGTTCCCGCCCCCTTTTTCCTGGTCGCCACTATCTTGACCAACTGAACCGCATTCTCAGCGTTGTGGGTACCCCCTCAGAGAGCGACCTGGCCTGCATCCGCAACGAAAAGGCCCGTCGCTACGTACAGTCGCAACCTTTCTCTGACAAGGTGCAATTTAGCCAGCTGTTCCCCGGCGCCGACCCTCGCGCCCTGGACCTGCTTGATCGCATGCTCACCTTCAATCCAGACCGCCGCATCACCGTCGAGGAGGCCCTGGCCCATCCATTCCTCAGCCAGTACTACGACCCCACGGACGAGCCCGTGGCAGAAAAGCCCTTCCGCTTTGAGATGGAGCTCGATGACTTGCCCAAGGAGGAACTCAAGCGTATGATCTTTGATGAAGTGCAAAAGTTTCAGCTCTAAAAGCCGCGTATTTGTCATGTTTACACCCGAGAAGGGCTTGACGCTTCACCAAGAGGGGGCTGTTTCTTTTGAAAGCCGCGCTTGCTCCCCTTTTCCTACTGGAGGCACATTTTTCTGTTGTTGTTTTCGATTTTGGGTTTTATCTTCTGTCTTTGACCCTCTGCCGAGGTGCTTGCTGTGCCTTCAATCAGGCGGTTTGGAGTTTGGTGCTGGGCATCCTCCGACCTTCTGACGTGCACGTTTCCTCCTCCCTTCTTCCTCCTTGGTCATTTCTCGTGTGCTACGGGGGCTTTGGTTGTTGATCATTCTTGTCTGCCCCCTGATTGTCTTTAGTCTGTGCTTTGGGCTTTTTTCACTTGTCACTCCGCTTGTTGGCCCTTACCTGCTGTCATAAACCCTTTTAACTTTTTGTTGTTTATCGGATGGGCGCGAGCGCGTCATTATTCCTATCTGTCTTGTGTGTGCGTGCCCTGCGTGGGCTCCATTGTTTGTTGCCCTTGTTTGCCGTCGTGTTCGAGCTGAGCTGGGACGTCGCTGCTCCATCCATGCTTACTGAATTTATTGGCTGGTCAACCCACCAACAAAATAGAAAATCCCTCCCCATTTTCAATTCCTTTGACAAAGAATCACACCGTCTACTATTTTTAGACGCCCAAGTGTATTTTGCTTTGAAGCAAAATACCGGTGGACCACCATCCCACTACCGCCTTTTTCCTCTCTCTCTCTCTCTGTCTGTCTGTCTGTCTCTCTCTCTTTTTTTTTCTTTTTTTTTTATATTCAGGCACAACAATGGCGGCGGCAGCAGCTGGTACGTTGGGGGATATGGTAGACCGTGGGGCGTGTGGGCATGCACGTCGTTCAAAGGGGGTTAAACAAGTGCTGCAGAGCGAGTGCATGCGCTGGATGAGCAAGGGTGAAACATCTTGTGTATCAAGCTCTCCGGCTGCTCGGTATGTGCTGACGGGCGTGGGGTGGCTTTGACTTGCAGGTATCAAGGTCTCCCCCGAGGAGCTGCGGGAAAACAAGGTTTGTTGCTGCAGTGCTGCTTGCATCCTGGTGATCCTGTGGCCTCTCAGGTAGCTCCAGACTCAAGTCGCCAGACTGATGTGACACATGTCGTCCGTGGCTTCCTCTGCAGGTCCCCCTGGCCTTCCGCGATGCGTGCGCTGATTTCCTCATCTCGCTGAACAAGTGCCGGTACGAACCGGGCCTCTTCTGCACTGGCTCTCCAACTCCTGCTTGAGGCGCTCGCTCACATGATCTGCATGTCTTATCACGTGTTTCAGCACTGAAAACCGCTTCCTGCCCTGGAAGTGCGAGCACCAGATGCACGAGTACGAGGGCTGCCAATATGGCCAGTATGTCATTTCTTTCCTGCCCTGTACTTGGTCTTGGTGGGCACGCCTTATTATTCTGTTTTCTCGTCTCACGTGCACAATTCCCTGCCCCTTACTGCATTCAAAAGGTACTTGAAGCGCATGAAGGACTCGTCTGCTGCTGCCAAGCATTGAGTCGTGCCCCACGGCATGAATCACAGTCTGATTGTCTTTCTGAGGGGCGGCAATGTTCTCGGACGTTCTCGTCTGCCACGTCCGATGTCTCCATCCTTGTTTTCCTCGTCTTTTTTCCCCTCTTCGGGACAAGGGCTAGTTTCTGTTGTTTAGGTCTCCTGCCGTTGAGCCCTTCTTCCATCTTTCTCATCTCGGTCCGCCCGCTGCTTTGCTTGGATCTACCCCCATTTTTTTTCATCCTTGCTTTTTTTTTTACTGCTTGCCTTTGGAGGGGTGCTCGCCCCAAAACTGTCCACGACAGACGGCAACCATCATCATGTCTCCTGCCAATCCGCGGGCCTGTGTTCACGACCTTCTCGGGCGTGTAGGATAATTGCAGTGGCAAACATCTATCCACATGGTTCGGTTCAAGGATTTTGCTGCCAGACGCAACATTCAAGGACATGAGGGAGTTTTCTTTTTCCTTTTTTAGATTTATCACTTGGACTCGAAAGGCCCAACAAATCACTCAACACCACGTCCACAAAAGGGTCAGAAATAAACATCAGATCATGAAAGGACACCAATGCAAAGCAAGGCAAATTAAAACAAGCAAACAAACAAGAAGAAAAAAAAAAGAGGCACACACGCCAAGCCTGTATTCGGCCAGCCACGTTTCGGTGAACACGAGCTGTGAGCCGATACAGCAAGTTTCGGTCAAGACGACACGCCTGTTTGACCGAGAACCGATGAAAAAACGAAACAAAAAACGCAACCAAACTAATAAAGCAACATCACCACCTAACACATGTCTGCCTCGAATGTAGAATAGCCCATCCTACAGAGCACTAACGCTGGCTTCAGCGTGGGTAAAGTTGTACACGGGAGCAGCAGTTAAGCATATGGCATGCCCCTCATATCAGCACAAACGGAAAACTTGGGACACCGCAGGTGTCGCTGAGGGCAGGCTCTGTTACGAGTTGCTGCGGTTGTCATTGGTGTCATCGGCGCCCAGATCATAGGCAACGGCTTCGTCCTGAAAGCTCGGATTGATCACCAAGCTCGCTGGCGCAGGTTTTGCGGGCATGCCCGTCAAGAGATTGTAGCCCGTATCGCTGGCAGCACCACTATCATGTGTGGGAAGCGGTTTCGTGGCTGTGGCTGGCTCCTCATCATCACCGGCCAGGTCATAGTACTCATCGGGTCGTGTCTCGACCACACTGTTACGGAAGCGGCTGTAGCCTGAGTCTGCATCGGCCAGCTTGCTGGGCTCAAAGAGGCCTTCGTTGTCATACACGTCATCATCATCCTGCATCAGACCGCCGGGATTGCGCAACGCACATGAGGAGTAGAAATACGCGGTTCACCCGCCCAATGGGGAAGGTCGACAAGGAAATGCACCAGGGAGAAGAGATACAAACGAAAGGAGTCGACAGAAGAAACCGAAGCAGGAAGGAAAAAGACAAAAAAAAAAAAAAAAAAAAAAAAAAAAAAAGAGCCCCAGCAATCACAAGCGCAGGCAGCTTCGTGTTCGCACCTCAAAGCGCGGCTTCCAGCCAGCATTTTGATCACGGAACTGGTCAGCCGTCTTTCTGGCCAAGGGTGCGATGGACTTTAGCAGCGCTGCAAATGTTGGTCGTTCCTGTGGAGCATGCGTCCGCACTTTTATCATGAGAAAGGGTCAAAGTTCACATGGCGACGGCAAGGGTTGGCGTGCGACAGTGGTGTAGCACCACATACCCGAGGATTTTCTTTCCAGCAGTGCACCATGATGCCGTACATGAGTTTGCTGCACAGAAAGGGTTTGGCCAAGCGGTGGCCCTTCACTAATTCGTCGTAGATGCTAGCGTTGGCAATGCCTGGGTATGGGCCCTGCCCAAAAGTAAAAATCTCCCAGCATGTGATGCCAAAAGCCCTGGAAAGCACACTCACAGCAATGAGATTCAGCCTTGCTATGCGGCGCCTTGTGAGTGATGCATCCCGCCCGTCCTCCGGCCGAGTAGCACACGGAACTGGCAGCAAACGACCGTTGATGCGCTACTCACCAGACGTCAGATGCTTCAGAGAACACTCGGTCCCGCAGGCTTTCAATGGCCAGCCACTAAACGAGCCGGCAGAGGCAATGCAATGAGACATATGTCTTAGCACGACAATCATTTTGCCAAAGATGAAGACAGACCTTGAACGGCACTGCGCCATCCGAGGTTTTCTAGGCAAGTGAACAAGAACAAGCGTACGGCATCGAGTGACAGTGAGAAGACCAAACCAGGCAGTACCCAGCCACGTGAACCTTCACGGCTACGTGTCACGCTCAAGAAAACTAATTGCAGATCGAAGCTGCCGATGTGGCGCACCGTGTAATTGTCATCATCGCCCGCGGTGCGAGCAAGACTACAAGTGGACAAGAAAAACAATGAGCACCCGTGCGTGAAATGGCGTCTCCAAGTGGCGTGACGTGCACGGTTATGACGAGAACCAACCCGAAATCGGCGATTTTGAGAGTGTAGCCGTCAATTTCCGTGCGCCCTTTGCTTTGAACGAGGACATTGCGCGCCGCCAAATCACGATGGATAATCTATGACAAATAGAGGAACAAAAGAATAAGTTGGGGCGCTGAGCAGATGTTGGTTCTTTGCATGCTGCTCAGGTCCAACTGGCATGCACTTCAACGAGCGAACAAACCTTGTGGCCGGCGAGAAACTCCATGCCTGCGGCAATCTGAGCAGCAAAATCGAAAAAGTCGCTTCGGGTCAGCAGGGCTGCACGCGCATCGGTGGCTCGACAATCCCGCAAAAAATGCATCAGGTCGCCCTTGTCCGCAAACTCGAGAATCATCAACACAGGTTGCTCTCGGCGACAGGCACCCAGCAGACTCAGCACGTTTCGGTGACGCCCAAGATCCATCATCAGCTCCATCTCGTCGAAAAATTCCGTCACTTCACGTGAGCCAACCTCGACATCCCGTTTGAGCTGCTTCACGGCCACGTCCCGTGCCCCAGCATTGCTGGTAATTGAAGGGCGCAGCAAGCCACGCGATACAATACCAAAGAAGCCACCGCCCAGTTTCGTACCAACTGGCAAAGAGACGGAGGGAAGAAAAAAAAAAAAAAAGTCATCAAGAAAAGCACGTCATGTCATGAGGATGCGCGCTCAGTGCAACATGTTCAATCGCCCACAAAAATGCACAGCCCCTTCCTTGCTGACCAAAAAAAAAAAAAAAAAAAAAAAAAAAAAAAGCAGAACAATGCCAGAGGATCTAGGGCCTTTGTGCACTGGCAGACAACGACGCTCCTCAGAACCGTCCGAATGTGTGCATGCAGAAGATTTTTTCTCACGTACCGACGACGCGTGAACGGTGAATCTCCCATTCATCACCTCCAGTGTCCTCAATGAGGGATTTCATCTTCTCTGACAGTTTATTACGACGACGACGGAGGGCCAAGAACACAAGGAAAGCAGTCAGGAGCACAACGACGGCCAAGCCCGCACCAACAGGCGCGGCAATTGTTTGGACGCGGCTTGTGCTTGTGCTTGTCAAGGGGCACACGTCGTCCTCGTAAGCTGTGTCGCATGTCTGCCCACAAAAATTGTCGGCACAATCACAGCTAAACGAGGTGGCCGTAACTTTGACGCAAGTGCCTCCATTGCTGCAGGGGTTTTCCACGCAAGGGTCTCGTTCGATGCAGATCGTGTCCACTTCGCCAAGACACGACTGCGGGTCGGCAAGCTCCGTCGCCACATCACACGTGCGGCACGTTTCGCACACGCGATCCTGCAACAGGCCGCGGGATAAGATGACAGCAATACAAGGGAAGCAAGACAAATGATGCCTTTGCAGACGCAACGACAGATCAAGCTGTTCATTCATACCGAGGTGGGAGTGCCAGGTGTAGCAATGAATTCAACGCCCACTTGGCACGAAGTGTACGTGCGACACTCGCGATTGGACGTCGGGGTTGGCGCCTGAGACATGTATGTTGTGTTGGTACAGCTTGTGTACGGTTGACACGCAAGTTGATCCAAATCATAGAAGTTGCCGGCAAAACAGGCCCTAATGGTCAAAGTACAACGCATCGCGCAATCCACCAGTGAGCGCAGAGCACCGCAGACAGAGAGGCAGGTGTGAGTATGCCGCAGAAACAAGGCCAAAAAAGGTGCAAAAAGGAAGGCTCATCAAGTTGACGCACTCGCATGTGCCATCGATCGCACAAATCTTGCAGCGGAGGTCACGGCATCGGTCACAGGAGCCAGCCACGGAATTGAGAAAGTAGCCGTCGGGACACTCGGTCACGCAAGTATCTGCCACGCCAGGCATCTTCACAGCACCTGGCGCGCAGGTTGGACACGAGCTGTTGGTGCCATCTCGGCAAGTGGTACACTATGCCCAGGACAAGATAAGAAAGTGAAAGAGGTGGCGTCGCGGTGCTTGTGAACAGGCAAGAATGGCCGCAAGACAAACAACAAACCAGAGGGGAACAATCGTGGCAGACGTTCAAGTCTGAGTATTGACGTGAGGGGCAGTTGACGATGCATTCATCCTCACTAAGGCTTAAAGAGCCAGTACAGCTGGTGCATTGATCCTCGCCAGGCCCACTGCACGTGGCGCACGTCGCGTAACAGGCAGCGCATAACCAGTCGTCTTCTGGGTAGTAGCCCTCATCGCATGCAGCAACGCAGCGACCCTCCTGCAGGCGCTGACCCGACGGGCAGCGCTGGCATGCATCTGGGTCACTAGACCAGCACGGTCGAGTGGCGCACTGTGCATCGCATGTCGTCAGACCTGGATACCCAGATTGCAAAGCACAAGTGCGAGGCGTCAATCACGGGGAAAAAAGTGGCATTTTGTGAGAAGACAAAGATGCGGCGGCAGAGCTGACGACAGGCAGGCAGGCAGGCAGGGTGACACGTACGGCACTTGTAAATGTTTTCACCAAAATACAGCATATCATAGAGAAAGTTGTAGCGGGGCGACGGGACGTTTGGGGCCGGCAGTTGAGAGGAAAGACGCTCATCCTCGTCGTAGATGGGTGGGTAGGGGTATGTGCGAAGTGTAACGCTCTGCACGCGCGTCTCGTAGGAGAATGTGGCGTCAAACTCGCTGCCTGCGGTGAGCAGGTCAGTCCACTTGAGCTCGCTCGTGAAGCAGAGATAGTAGTTGTCTCGCAGCTACGAGGTGGGTTGAGGACATGGGTGAGGAATTCCATGCACAAGCAAGCAGCACGGGAGGCGAGGCCATGGTAGCTGAGGCTTGGTGGGACAGACCAGGACATGGCCTTGGACGGAGCGTAGATTGTTGAGGCCCAGCGATGCAAGAACTGGGTTTTGTGTCACGTTGAGCGCCACCGAGGTTGGCGTTGCCTATTGAAAAAAAGGGCGTAAGCGCTTCGAGTCCGACGAGGCGCGGGAGAAAGAGGCGAAAAGCAGTAAATATGGAAACATACAGCCCGCAAGTCAATGAGGCCCTTGAAAAAGTCGAGGTTTACGAATAGTGTCTCAGTTGCCGTGATGGCACCCTTGATACGCTGAATGCGCTGCAAGGCAGGCAGGAGACGAGAACCGGAAAGACCAAACTGAACGTCGCTCATGGATACATCCATCAGCAAGGTGTCACAGTCCTGGTCAGCCACGGCCGCCACCTGGCACTCGCGAGCCAAAGGTGCTTGAATGCCAGTGCAGGCTGCAATGCCATTAAAACAGATGCTCTGGTGAGATAAGCTCTCGATTGGGTGGTGGGCGGATAGATGGCAACTCTTTGAGGGTGAGGCCAAAGACAAGAGGGCCCGGCAGGCTGCCAACCTCGCTGTCCCGTGGCGTTGGCAGGTTGATCATTGCAGAGTCCGATACTTGCAGGGCCACCAGGGCAGGCGAGCACGCATTCACGACGTTCAGCAATCGTGGCCGCAAAAAGGCCGGGCGGGCAGCTGGCCACGCACTCCACGGGGTCATGGATGGCGGCTGTGACCGTGGAAAGGTCGGGCACCACACCGAAGCAAGTCTCAGGAGTAGATTCCATGAACCCAACTCGAGAAAGCGTGCCGGGGCAACTGCTCACACAAACGCCCTGACTAGACATGACCAGGCCCTCGGCGCACGCCAAACACTGCCCGTTGGCGAGACAACCACCAAGGCAGCTCGAGTCACAGCACGTGGTGGCATCATTAACGGCGACGCCCACACGGCCGCATGCAGGGAATACTGTTGTAAGGCAAGTTTGAGAAGGCATGGGTCAGTTCATGAGCTTGAGCTGGCTTGCATAATTACCCGCAAGTTTGAGCACAAAGTCAAGCGCGGAACGGGCTTGAACGGCGGTCAAAATCAAGCTTCTTTCAGAGCGCACCGTTGGTCTGGCAGGCACTGTCGTCCGAGGCAAGCCAGCAGGTCCCGTTGCAAGAGACCGCACATGCACCGGTGCAACTGGTGTTGACGCGCACGTCTAGCGGGGTGCACATGGCAACATGCAGCGCGTAAGCCGACCTTGGGTCCAGACTCAAGCTCGAGAGCGCACATTAAACCTGATACATAGGGCAACGCCACAAACCAAATCGCAAGTCGAAGAAGGCATTGCGTGTGACGAGGGTGGGTGCTGTTTCGTTGTCCACCTGCGCGCTGCCGGAATGGGGTGCAAGGATGGAGAGCCAGTCGATTCCAGCCTGCGAAGCATCGTCACAAGGCGCGGGTCGGTGGGCGTTAGAGTATTGCGTGCCGAACAATAGGGAATGACAACCCAAGGCCAGATTCCAGAAGAACATACGGTTGAGGGGGCAGGGCGGAAAGCTGCGCCACACACGAGCACATCACCATCGGCCACACCGCTGCGAGCCTTGATGAGGACGCCACCACGTAAAATCTGACGTGGATAAGGACAATCAAGACGGGAGGAACCAGCTGCTGTGAATCAAGATGTCTGGCTGGGGGCTTTACGTCAAGCTGGGCGGAAAACGGTCGTCAAGTCTGTAGGATGAACATACCGCGGCAAGCTTGAGGTGACCGAGAGCGACCATGTTTGTTCCGGTTTCAACAAGCAGGGCGACGGGCTGGGTTTCACCGGTCGGGGTCACGAGCTGGCGGCCGCGGATCACTCGAACGTTGGCTAAAAGTTCAAGATTGGTCAGGAGATCACCCGCATCAATGACGGAGACATAGCCGCGGATGTCCGTAAGGGGTGCCAGCACGGCCGTTGCTGCGGCGAGCCAGTTGGCATCGGTGCCCGTCGTATCAATTGTCAACGAGCCCTGGAGAACGCTGGTCCCACTCAACGTGAGCTCCAGTGAAACCAGGTCTGTGGTCGCGTCGAGCGTCAAATCATCTCGCAGCACTAGTGCTGTAAAGGTGTGCCACGACGAGGTCAATCAGGGAGAGCGAGGCAGGTCGTCCAGGACGATGCCTGCAAGGAAACACGGCAACACGCAATGGGATCTGCCGAACCTTACCTTGAACGCGTACTTGAGACAACAGCACCAATAGCAGGAGAAAGTGCACCTCGAGGCGAGGTAAGCACGCTCTCGGACCCATCATGATGGGGCACGATGCGTGCCTCGTCACCCCGCCAAGACAAGAGCAGGCTGTGGTCACGTGTCGAACACTCGGATTCGGCAGCGCTTGATGACTCTCTGACGAAGCGGAAGGAAATATCGGGCAGGAGTCGCCAGGAAATCAACAGGTTAGAAACGAGCGAGTGACATGCTTCCCTTTCTTCCCCCACAAGACCGCCAAGCCGCGCAGCAGAGCGGGAGGCCAAACAGTCATGCATTTGGGCATGAGCACCCCGGAGGGGCGGACCACACACACACACACACACACACACACACCTTGATTTGCTTTCTGTTGCTTCTTGTCCAAATGGATTCAAGAGAGAGAGAGAGAGAGAGAGAGAGAGAGAGAGAGAGAGAGAGAGAGAGAGAGAGAGAGAGAGAGAGAGAGAGAGAGAGATTTAGAGAGAGATAAACACAGAGGAATCGCAAGAGAGAGAAAGTAGGCGGGCAGTTATTGTCAGACGTTTCGGGATGGCGCTGGCGGTGGTGGTGGTTGGGTTGCTGTTGATGTCGACGGGTGGGGCGGGGGCGACATGGAGCTCTCAAGATACGCCAGTGCCGTTGTTCAGTCAGCTGCTTCTTGATTTCACGCTGGATTCCACTGCGGAGCACGGCTGGCAGTTGGCCGTCAACCGATCATTTGTGGCGGGGGATGCACGTGCACCGGCCAACTATACTTGTGCATCGGACGTGCGCAGCTCCACCGCCGTGCTCAGCCGCATTTGGCCCTACAATGTGTACGCAGGGCTCGAATACAACGTGTCAGGGAGATACGATTGTCATGGCTTGTCGGTACAGACACTGCTGGATGGCGGCTGGCAGGTCACCTGGAGCTTGAGCACGCCACTCCTCACGAGCCAGGCGTCACTGTCGTTGAATGAGGTGCACACGCTGACGCTGGGGGCAACGCAAGCTCCTCGCAATTACACGGTGCGCGTGGCAGGCGACCCACGTCAGCTGGTTTGGGTACACTGGCTAGCTGGCCCCGGTTCGGCTGACTTCCAGCGCGAGCCCGAGATCGCCCCATACAAGCGGGCGACACCACTGGACCCTCCTGCCCCAAGATTCGCGCAAGAACCACAAACAAGCAGCTCTTTCGTCAATTATATTATTGGCAACAATTGGAGTCTGGCATCGCCCGTCTTCCAGGAAGCCGTGACAGCCATCACGCTGCAGGGGCTTGTCAACCGAGCAGGGCCTCGCCTCTACATTACCTATCCCGAATGTACGTCAGTCACAGCGCTCTTTGCTCATGTCCAGTTGTGGTCACCTGCACTTCTCATCTAACGGCCTAACGGCTGGCGTACGGACTCGATTTGCATGCGACGTGGTATCTGCTAACAGCATGGGACTACACCTATACGGGTCATGTCCGCCAGCAAGTGGCCAGACTGCATGGGCTCACAACGATCAACTGCACGTCCCTTGATTGTCTGTGGCAGCAGCTCGGCGCACTCCTCGAAAAACCAGCCTATGTGCTGTACGACCCAAGTCTGCGGTCGTCATTGGTCGTCGCACTTACGGCAGCTGGCTTACGCGATGCCGTTGTTGCCGCGCCGGCGCAAGCGAATGCACTGCAGGAGCGTGGATTTGTGCTCGCGGAGGACTTGAGCCAACGCTACCGCAACCAGACGGATGATGTCATCTTCCGCGATGCCCGCGATCGCTACTTGGCTGCTTGCAACGGAAGCTTGATAGTTTGGATGGGTGGAGCCTGCGGAGCCAACATGCAGCCTGGGATCGCAGACTATGGCGTGGCACGAAAAGCCTTTTTTGTGGATCTCAATACGGATCCCAACGCTACCCTGAGCGTGGGTAATGGCACTGCTGAATACGCCCTGGCAGATGAGATCGTCGCCACCTTGTCCCAGCGCAGCGACCAAGACTTTTTGCTACAAGGTATCCCCACCCATGAGCATACACACCTGGAGTTTGTTGCTGAGGCGCTGATCTTTGCTTGTGCCACGCGCTAGGTTGGCATTCATACTGCAAGGATGAAGAGCACACTTTTACCACGCTAGCAAGCCGACACGGCGGCTGCGTGCACGGCCTCAACACCAATCCTAACCTGAGCTTTCTCAGTGCGCTCGACGTGACTCCAGGTCGGGTCTGCCTTGTTTCCACGTTTTTCTTTCTTTTAACAATTGTTTGGCCCATCAAATTCCAAGCCATGCACAACTCTTCATTCCACTCAACGCGGTCTGGCGGCTAGGATTCAAGTTTCGCAACAACCCAGCCCCCCGCATCAATGCGACCATCACAGATAAAGTGGTGGTTGCCTTTGTGCAGACAGATGGACTTGGGCTGGGTGCATGGAATGGTGCCGCACGCGGCCAAGTGCCGTACACTTGGGAAGTCACGCTTCCCGATTTGTGGATTCAGCCCGCGTTGCTGGAGATCTTTTACCGCGAAGCTACGGCGCTCGACTATTTTGTCGCTGCTCTAGGTGGACCTGGGTACATGTGCGTCTGCTCCCGCATACTTGCTGCCCCCCTGGGGAGAACACGCAGCTGTGTTGCTGACCGGTGTTTTAGATCCAAACCTTTGATGCGGAGTTATTCGTCACTCATACCTTGGATCGCTTTGCTCAGGTACTCGAATGCTGTGCCGCCCGCCCAACGCCAGCGTTTGCTCCACAAGGCGCAGCAAGCCATGTTGCAGCTGGACTTACACGAGATGGTGACGTTTGACGCATCGCGAGCAGAGGGCCAGCACACGGTAACGGGCAACACGAACCTCAGCCCCAGCGCGGTGGCAGCGTACTTTGAGGACATGAATGAGACGCGCTTTTGGTTCAATGGCTATGCGCCCACCTTCACAGCGGCCCGAGACGAGTCAGGAACCACGGCGCGCTCCCTACTCTCCTTTGAATACTACCTTGATCCAAGCCGCAGCGTTTCCGATGTCCTGACTGACCTGGAACTATTGGCTCAGGTGAGAACTGTTATATCAAGCTTGCTTGGGGGCTCACACTCTGCATATCTTGCACCAACCTTGACTCTCATTCTCGCCTTGAACCTTGCCTCTGCAAAGCTGAATGCCCAACGCCCTTACTTCTTGGCTGTGCATGTCCGTGAGTTTGCAAGTCAAAGCACGGTGCGTTGGATCTGAAGGGAGATGTCATGTTGTTACGAATTGTCAGTGTGCTTGAAAGCTCAACCGGTTCGTTCTCAATTGGCGTGACCTGTGACCTCATTCGTGGTCTGGGCTACTACCTCGAGGTCCGAGTAGGTCGTTGAGCTGGTGGAGAAGCTGCCGCGTGACTTTTTGGTGACGGCAGCAGATCAGTTTGCCCAGCTGGCTAACGCGCATGGCACATTTAGAACGCGGTACGCATGATGTGCACACGTTAAGTCCAATACTGCTGCCCGCCCTTGGGCTCTGAAATCGGGTGGCGAGTAGTTGGAAAATTTGAACTCTGCCGTGAAGTGAGTGTTGCCACCCCAGACGAGCGGTCACTGCCCGATGGGATCCGCATCGAAACCCCATCCCCCAACCAAGCTGGCTCGAGCACACACGCCCAGGAGGGCAACGATCAACACAACATAATAATAAGAACTGCTCCACTGGACCATGGTACCAGTTGCTCCCAGATTAGAATGTTATGAGCCACGCCCAGAATGAGAGATCCGATTGCCACCATGAAAAAATATAGCCGCACCGCTAGATGCACTGCTGTAGTCAAAACGCTATAAAAAACAACAACAACATCAACAAAGTCTCGACAGCAGTCCCTAGCGCTGAGCAGGCTCAAGATAGGTCATGTCCAGCGCGTCAAAGACATCCTTTTCACTGGAAACGGGCAGAGGGCGACCGGGCTTGTCGTCCTCACTCATGGGTCTGGCAGAAATAAGCATCCATTCAAACATGCGTGTGAAACCCGGTGTGTGAGTCAAACGCAAACCCGAGGCCATCAACCAACCGGAGAGAGTATTCACTTAGACGGAAGCCCAAGTCAATTGCCTTGCGGCGCATTGTCTTGTTCGTCTCATCGCTCCCGGTAAAGTAGAGTAGTGCAAGCGGGTACTAGAGACACGTGCGTTCCAAGATCGTAGCAAGGCATGAGGGATGGGGCAGCGCGGTAATCAATGCTTGAGCAATCCTCATGCGGAATGCAAGAGAAGAAGGAAGAAGGGAGGTAGGCGGTAGAGGGTTAGCCAGCGAACGGAGAGCTGCGCAGTCTGAGGGGCAACCGCCGGGGCAAGCCAAACCTGGTCGACGGGCCACAATCGCATATCGATGCGGCGAAAACGTCGAGGTGGGGCAAGTCCAGCCTCGGAAAACTGGGTTTCCGGCAGTCTTGCCACGCCCATAAACTGCCAAAAATTCCAACATATTATTAAAATGAATGCAGTCAGAGTCGAAAAGGGCTGGTGTCTACGGTGCTCTTCGGCTGGTGCTAGAGCAGGTGACAGCACCTTGCTTTCGCCCAAGCTGAGCACATCAGTGACGAGGCCAACTTTTTTGAGATGGCTGATAACGCGGTCCAGCAATTTATCAAAGGGTGGGTCCAGCTTTTTCTTAGTTTTGCCAAGTGCCTCGCCATCACCTGTCGACTTAAAGCTACAGTCATAGTGGTTATTGGCTTAAGAACATGGCATGTCAACCCAAAATAGAACAAGGCCCAAGAAAGAAGATTGCGAGTACCAACTCGGGATGGGTGAGCAATATGTCAATGTCACCGGACGTGGCTGCACCGCGTCGAAAGCTGCCGCACACCTGTCAAAAGGGAAAACATATCCACATGGCAACGTCAACTTGAAGCGTGCGAGACCTTCCATTGTCGTCCATTCTCAGCAGATTGTCCTCAAGGGTCGCTGCCTCCTGGACTAACCTGGCCCTCCAGTCGATCATCAACCTCCCGAAGTTCTGCAAAGACCTGACATGCCGTCCAATATGAGAGACAGGGAGAAAACGTCATCCACAGACACAGAGACATAGACACAGACACAGACATAGACACAGACACAGACACAGACACAGACACAGATACAGATACAGACACAGACACAGACACAGACACAGACACAGACACAGACACAGACACAGACACAGACACAGACACACAGACACAGACACACACACACAGACACACACACATGTGTCAGTAAAGACAGAAGCCACGAGATGCGCATGTGTGGGAAAATGCTGGCGCTTACAGCTTGGCGCAGGGCCTCCACTTCAGCACGGGGGATGCGCTCGTTAAAGTCCGCAAAGTGCTTCAGACCGATTTTTTGCGCATTGCTGAGGCCGTCCTCTTGTTTCAAGGCCTCTAGGGTCGTAATGCCCTGGCCAGTAGGTGGTAGCAGCAAGTTTTTGCAAGTCAGGCATGCAGCGCGAGTTGCAATGACCATTCTGCACACCCAAAGCTGCAAGGGTCTTGGTCCATACCTTTTGTACATAGTTTTGGGCAGCGGCAGGACCAAAGCCGACCACGGAGGCAATTCTAGCCAAAAAAAAAAAAAAAAATGACAACAGTGAGAGCAGCTCAGGACCAGACAGGGCATGTCTCTGATATACACGGTGCATACAGCTGGATGGCCGCGGCTTCGGGGTTGGCATTGATCTTGTCGAGTTTCTTGAGGCCGCCAGTTGTCAGGAATTCTTCAATCTTCTCGCCAATCTTCTTGCCCACTCCGTCCAAGCGCTGTGCGTCTTTACCGCTTCGAAGCCTTCCAAGGGATCAGGGATCAATGACGTTCAGGCTTGGTAGCGAGGGTCCAGACAAGGCATGTGCGCGGTAGCGGGCGACTGACGGTAGAGAATGGGCTGCAATGCTTCGCGCAGCTTTGCGGTATGCGTTGTATTTGTGAATGTTTCGCGAAACGTTGCGCTCGTAGTCAGCCAGTTGGTTTAAAAAATCACAAATCTCTGCATTGGCGTTGCCCTTGGCATTCTCTAAGATTCGCCCCAATCACAACAGATCCGTGGTGAGGGCGCGGGAGTGAGTGCTGCCACACAAGCATGCGTTGGCATACGCCGGTCACCTACTGGCTGCCGTCACGGCTTCTGCAGGCTGCTTTCGTTTGGCCGTGACCGTGGTGGTGGTCCGAGTGGCCATGTTCGCGGGTAAGCAGCCACCAAGCCTTGGCGCTGCAGGAGATAACCACCGCTCGCCCGACCGGAACCTCCGAATGGCTCCGTGATGCTTGAGCAGCCACAGGCGCATCTAGTCATCGACAACAGGCTGAGAAACGTGTTCGCTGGGCATACAAACTGTGACAGGGCAAAACATTGCATGAGAACCGCCCGTCCACAATCATCCTACATCACCCTCTTACCTGACACGACGCAACAGATGACCACACGAGCAAATGCCTCGATCCCTCCGCGCGACCCTCAAAAGCCAAGTCCCCATTCAAAACATCCCGTAAAAAACAAGCGACGCCAATTTTGGCCTCCGAATCAGCCTCGCTGATATTCTGACAACCTGACATTCTGACATTCTGACATTGGCAGGTGAGGAGGTGACGTGCAGCCACACACTCACAAGTCTATATTTAGATACTGGCAAGCTGTCAGCAGTGTGTGTGTGTGTTGGCATTGTCCGGAGGAGCTGTACGTACGTTTGCACGTTGGTGGTACTTGAAACATCATCATTTGGGCGTGGGCTGCACTTTGGGTTGCACTCCTTTGACTTGTCTGGGTTTCATCTGGTTGGCGGGTGCTTGGCGGGATCGTTGTGCACGTTGTGCACGTTGTGCATGTGCTTGACTTTGGAGGGGCCGACTGTCCCTTGCAGGTTCGAGTCCTCGGATGTTGAGCGTCATTTTCCAGCTTGGTGCTCCTCTGGACAGTTGAGAATCAAGCACGTGCAGTTATGGCTGAGGCCAGTACCACCGTCGTCGATGTTGACGACTGGCTCTCCAGCGCTGGCAGCCACCATCCCACAACGTCCACCTCCCAGCCCAATGAGGCAAAGCAGATTGATGCTCAGGATGCTGATGCCGACGCGCCGACCGCCCCACCTCAAGCTGTCCCATATCTGACCCTGTTCCGATACACGACATTTGGCGAGCGATGCCTGCTTGTCTTGGCCGCCGTTATGGCCTTGGTCCGTATGGCATATGTGTGCCGCCGCATACGTTGGCTGTGGTGGCAATGCGGACAAGGCCTCACCTTGAAACAACTTGTCGTCGCATAGGCACAAGGAGCTGGCTGGCCCCTCTGGGCAGTGTGGTTTGGGGAAGCGCTGGGCGAATTTGACCCCGACGGTGAGGGCCTCTGGCGACTGTTGACCTGTTCCACTCCTCAAGACATCCACTCGCTCAGTTAGCCTCACGCTATTGGCATCCGGCAAATCTCGTAGATCTGGCTTCTGTGGTCGATAATGTCATTGACCTGTCCCTCTTTTTCCTGTACTCGGGTCTTGGCGTTGCGGCCGTGGCCATGATCCACACTTACATCTTCTCACGAATCGGGAGCCACCATGTCAATCGCATTCGCACCGAGTATCTGCGAGCTCTGCTCCGCCAAGAGATGGGCTGGCACGACGCGCACCCGGCCGCCAGTCTCAACGTGGCCTTTAATAATGGCATGCCCCTCATCGAAGAGGCCATGGTTCTCAAGGTGTGTAGATGCTCCTTCCTGGACGCCCCACACCCCCCGTCTTCTCCGTCTCAACGGTGTCTCTCAAAATCCTGCACGATGCACGCATACTAACCCTTTTTGTTGCATATCTCAGGTTGGAGATACAATCTGCCAGATATCTCAAGGCTTTTGGGGCATCGGGTTTGCCTTTGCCTACTCCTGGAAGCTGACCTTGGTCTTTATTGCCTTTAGTCCAGTCCTTCTAGCTGCCATGGGTGAGTGTGCCTCGGTCCTTTGTTAGCCCTTTGACAACACCGCTTTGCTTGCTGATAACGTTGGGTTGCTAGGCATCTTTGCCACCCAGTTGCAGAATCTCGAGGCCACCCAACGCGCCGTGTACCAGAAAGCAGGCATCGTGGCAGACGAGGCAAGCTCAGCTTCAGCGAGCCCCGAATGCCCGATCATACCAGATCTACCTGTCAAGCTCTCACAGCCCTGGTTATAGATACTCTCCTTGATTCGCACCGTGATGACATTTGGAACATATCAACGCGAAGAGGAGCGCTACAACTTGGAAATCAAGCAAGCCTTGGCGCGGGGTATGTGAACGCATTGTGGACGATGTCATGGTCTGCGTGCGCCCGCATCTCATGCATGTCGGTCTTGTCGGGCGTTGTGGCGCCAGGCAAGCGCATTGGCATTCAATTGGGCTTCGCCATGGGCCTGCCAGACGGTGCCATCTTCACAATGTAAGGAAGTCGCTTCGACATGGCCACCGTGCGTGTGTAGTAAGCGCTCGATGTCATCCCACGTTGTACAGGTTTGCCATTGCCTTTGGTTACGGGGCCCACTTGGCGCGTGAGGGCGATATCGAGGGTCAAGACATCATCACCGTGCTCTTCACCACCATGGTAAGCCCAACTGCCGCGTTCCTGCCCGAGTCGTTGGTTAGGGGAATGGTTGGAATTGCCCTTGACGAACCTCTGGCAATTCAATGCGCCACTCCCCACATGCTCGCTGCCGAACACATGCTCGCTGCCGAACCAACACCAGATGGGATTGCTGGGCTGGGGACAAGCCATCAGCCACTTGCAGCGCCTGGTTCTGGGCAAGGTGGCTGCCTTTCCGCTATTTGAAACCATTGACCGTGAGCCGGAGATCGATGGGCTGTCAAGCCAAGGCCAGTCCCCCACCGAGCTGAAGGGAAACATCGCCTTTGACAACGTGCACTTTTCGTACCCGACCGCACCCACTGAGACCGTGCTCCGCGGTAGGATGCTGACCCAAAGTCACACATACTCCCTCATAATGGCGACGTCCCGTGCCGCCAAATTCACGTGAGCGATGCCTGCTTTGTCATTGCACCAAAGGCGTCTCGTTTGCCGCGCAGCGCGGTGAAACCGTGGCCTTGGTCGGACCGAGCGGCAGTGGAAAATCAACCATCGTTAGCCTGGTCGAGCGGTAAGTCTTTTTGCCATTGAACGTGCACCTCATCGGCTTGGCCTGACCATTGTGGATGCTCGGTTCCGAATCGCAGTTTCTATGACCCCCAGGGGGGGCAAATTACCATTGACGGCATGCCTTTGAAAGATCTGAGCCTAGCCTGGCTCCGTGCCAATGTGGGGCTGGTGACGCAACGTCCCGTTTTATTTCCAGGCACCATTCGGGAGAACATTGCCCTTGGCAAGGATGGTGCCACCACGGCGGAAATCGAAGCAGCCGCCAAATTGGCCAATGCTCACGAATTTGTGTCTCAATTCCCGCTCGGATATGATACGCCCGTTGGTGACGGCGGCGGGCAGTTGAGTGGTGGCCAGCGGCAGCGCATCTCGATCGCTCGTGTACTCCTCTCCGATCCAAAAGTTCTGCTCCTCGACGAAAGCACATCAGCCCTGGACAACCACGCCGAAAAAGCGGTGCAAACCGCGCTTGACACGGCTAGCAAAGGCCGTACTACCTTGTACGTTCGTGCTTGGTCAATACCTCTCGAATTCATGACCCTGCCCGCCTTGGCCAGAGACTGGATCTCGCGTCTCCTGACTTTTGCTTTGCATGGCCGGCTGCTGGCGCGTTTGTGTCGCGCTTGGGTGCCATGTAGGGTAATTGCACATCGATTGTCAACGATTCGGTCTGCCAACCGCATTGTCGTCTTGCAGGCGGGCCAGGTGGTCGAATCAGGTAGTCACGCCGAGCTTGTCAAGCTCGGGGGCGTCTACGCGGGCATGGTGTCGCGTGGACAAGATTTGGAAGAGGCTGGTGCATCAGCCGGTGAATCCACCACCGACGATCAAGCGGTGGCATTGGACAAGAGTGAGGGTGCGTTGTGCCTGGACTTGACCCATTGTGCTTACGGTTCCTGCTGCGACAAAGCGCTTCGCAAAGCTCATGCTTGGTGGGTGTGAATCCATTGAGTACAGAAACAGGCCATGACGAGAATAAGGGTGACGACGACAAGGCTGATGACGAGCATGGTGCCTTGCAAAAAGTCAACATTACGGGCTGGGCCTTTGCTCTCGCTCGCTCCGACTGGGCCGTACTGCTGCTGGCTTTGCTGGGCTCTATCGCTGCCGGCGCTATGTTTCCCATCTGGGCTGTTTTGCTCGCCGAAGTCAGTGCACAAGCACGCACTGGGCCGGCGCTCGGCCCAGCCATCCTCAACCTGAAAACTTTGTCGTGGTGGACTCATTTTTTAATATTTTTTATTTATTTTGATTCATGCGGATTATTATTATCATCGTAGAGTATCAACGAGGTTATTGGCCGGAATCGTGTGGATGTGATTCGCGATTGGTCCTTGCTTTTTGCTGGCCTCGCCGTCCTCAACCTTCTGGTATGTCCTCTTACAGCAGAGTCCAGAATGTCAAATTGGATTGTGGTTTGTGCAGCATTACAGCCACTGTGCATCTCATGAGCAATGCAACTCACTCGCCCACACACTGACCATGGCTGTTGCAGTCACACTGGGCTCGCTGCACAGGCGTATTCTTAGCTGGCGAGCGCCTGACATATCGCGTGCGAACGCTGCTATTCAAAGGCATTGTGCAGCAGCCTCCAGCATGGTTCGATGACCATGCCCACGCCAAGAGCAAGCTGTCGCAAGTCCTATCCGTGGATGCCGCCCGCGTGCGCAATCTCGTGGGTGACTTCAACAGCAAAATGGTGATGATCGTGGTCTGCTTGTTTGGCGGTGAGTATGCAAAGCCTGATGCATGAAACTACTTTACCAGTCGGTCAACCTCACGGGCGGGCTCGTCACGGTAGGCATTATCATGGCATTTGCATATTGCTGGCGCACGGCGGGAATGACGTTGGCTACAGTACCTTTTGTGGCCCTTGGGGGTGTCATGTATCAGCAGGTGGCTCTCGGAACCGTGGATGAAAACGATCCCGTGTATAAGGTGAGGGCATCAAACAAGTTGGCGGGCTGTTCAGGACGGGCCATGTTGCGGCTCACAGTGGATGCATGTGGCCCTTAGCCGGCCAGACAGCATGCGACGCTGGTCATTGATCACGTCCGTCTCATCGCTGCCATGGGCCGGGCGCATCACATGTTTCAAGAGTATGAAAAGGTCAGACCACTTGCTTGAAGCCACTGGTCAAGGGTGGGTCGCTTTGCCACACTTCCAACATAATTGCTTTTTAACTTGCCACATCACCCTGGCAGACACTCGAGGGGCCGCAGCAGCAACAGCGCGTGAAAGCCATCAAGACAGCCCTGGTTGTCTTCTTTTCCTTCTTTACGCAGTTTGCTGCCTTCGCACTGGCATTCTACTATGGCAGCATTGTGGTGGACCGTGAACAATGCTCGTAGGTCATATCGTCGCCCAGCGTGGTTGTGGCTACCCGAAATCTCAACTGTACATCCTTCTTTTTGCCCAGGTTCACGGAAATGTTTACCTCGCTCATGGGTGTGCTCTTCTGTGGCATTCAAGCTGGCTTTTACCTGTGAGTTGAACCCGCCAGAAAACCTGCAATCGTTCTGTTCAAACATATTGGAAGCTCGGCATGGGTTTGTGCGGGTTTTTGCAATTTGATAAACTTTGGCTTTGGCATCAACCTGCGTAGGGGAATGCTGCCAAACTTGGCAGAGAGCCAGGCAGCAGCTCGTAGCGTGTACAAGCTGCTGCATGGCTTTTTCTTCAAAGAGGCCACGGCAACGCCCAAGCTACCGCTACCGCTCCAGGGGGAAATCGTTTTGCGCAACGTTTCATTTGCCTATCCGGCTCGTCCAGATGCCCGCGTCTTGGACAACGTTAGCTTGACCATTCCCAAGGGCAAGACGGTTGCGCTCGTCGGTGCCTCTGGCAGTGGTTCGTGTGACTAAGTGAACGCCTCGTCGGCCAGCACTCTTGGCCCTATTCCACGAGCAGACCCGTTTCACCCAACGTTTCTCATTCATTTTAACCTACATTTGCATTGCAGGGAAGAGTACCATCGTTGCGCTGGTCCAGGGCATGTATCCCATCTCTCAGGGCCAGGTACGTCAATGAAAGCCGGGGTTGGGCAAGTCTTGAGAGTTTTTCTCATGGAGCCGGTCGTTGGTAGATTCTCTTGGATGGCACAGATTTAGCAACACTCGATGTGGATGTCGTGCGCAGCCAGATGGCCGTGGTGGCGCAGGAGCCACGTTTGTTCCATGACACGCTGCGTAACAATGTTGCGGTATGAGCCTTTTGGACCAACGTGCTCTTGAGATTCTTGTCACTCCAATGCTGCATAGACATTTACAACTTTGCACTTGTTGTTGTTCTGCTGTGTCGGTGTGCCTTCACTGACTGTTCTGCTCCGATTGGGACGCTCGACCCGATAGTACGGAGGAGGCGTAGGACCACGGCCAGATGACAGCGCCATTGAAAAGGCTTGCGACATGGCACGTGTGAATGAATTTGTGGGCGCTCTGCCAGAGGGTCTGGATGCCGACGTGGGCGAATTTGGGGATCGCCTTTCGGGAGGCCAAAGACAAGTAAGCTGGGTCACATCACCTCGCGCCGGCATGGTGTCTTTTGGGGTATGTTTGGATCGACTGTCAAACTCACGGCTCTGGGTGCTTTTGCGGTGGGGGGGAATACCATAGCGAGTGGCCATTGCAAGGTCTTTGGTCCGCGGCGATCAAATCAAGGTGTTGCTGTTTGATGAAGCTACTAGTGCGCTGGACGTGCACAACGAGAAGCTTGTTCAGGTTTGTTGTCCTTCCGGTGTGGTTGAGTTTGTGGGCGCCGATGCAAAGCCGATCAACAAGCATTGACGAGAAGCTGTAGAATGCCTTGCGTCCTCTCACGCTGATCCCATGCTCAGGAGGCCATCAACAATGCCAGCCGTGACCGGACGACCATCATTGTGGCACATCGCCTGTCCACCATCCAGGACGCAGATGTGATTGTTGTCATGGAGCACGGGCGCATCGTGGAGCAGGGATCACACCAAGACTTGCTTCAACGACGTGGGGCCTACTATGCCCTCTATAGTCAGACCAAATGAGGAAGGAAAAGCATTCTCATAAGTTGAACGACACAGTTGTTGTTGTGTTGATGGAAAACCAAATCGAATTTCTTTGCTCGTTTTTCTTTTTTCTTCACCTCTGCATTTTTTTTTTTTTTTGCTTGTGATTTTCTCTAATTTCACATTTCCTCAAGCGCTGGAAGGTCACTGAGGTTGAGACTTGTCAAGTGCCCAGGACGAGCAGGCGCGCTTCGGTCGTCGGGTCGCCGGGCGGAAGCGCAGGACTTGATTGAGACATAGGCCTGGCTGTGGGATCTGTGCGCTTCAAAGCAAGGGAAAGAAACTTTGTTGACAGAGCGCACAACAACTCGTTGATTATGGCCTCGACTGCATCGCAAGACTATGTTGCGGCAGCTAGCCATGCGCCGGGCGCGGCAGCTGAAGATGACGTTTTCCCTCACAATGAACAACACAACCTGCATCAGCAAGTGTCACAGCAAGAAGATTTGACAGCGGCTTCGCGGGTGATTTTCGGTGCTTTGCCAGATGATTTCCTGCGACTCATGGTCGAGGTTCCTGTGCGCGTTGATGAAGTTCCACCCGCTCTGCTGGCCGATGGCCCTATGCAGGGCTTGCTTCGTGTTGATGTTCTACAGGTAAGTATGCGTGTTTTGCCTACCTTCAGCCGATCATACCAGACGCCCAGATCAGCTTGCACCGCTCAACGACGGGGATCTCGCCAACCGGTGCACAGGCTCGCCTGGCTAAGAATTACGGTGTCATGAAGATGGATCCATTTGTGCGCCTGATTGCTGGTCCCTACTTCAAGCGCACCCCCGTTTGCCAAAAAGGCAAGCCAGCATCATTATACCTTGCTCACCATGTTTTTATTGTTCCCAGCTGTTTGCTCACAGCCCAATGGGCACCCTTCTTCTGCTTTCCCGAATCAGGTGCCACGGAACCCCGGTGGAATCATAGCATCACGCTGTGAGTTGGCCCGACGTCAGCAGTGTAGATGCTGCGCGACTCTCACGACTTGACTCTTCTCTGCGCACAGGCCAATCCTGCCATTCTTCCAGACCCTCGTCATTGAGGTGTTTGACTTTGTACGTGAGCTTGATCCCTTTTGCACCAACGAATTGTAGTTTCATTGATGGTGTTTGACGCTGTTTGCTCTTTTTTTTTTTTCTTTTTTTTTTTTTAGCGTGCCATGGGTGACAAGCTGATTGGTCGCTGCGAAGTGCCTTTGACTGAATTTATGGAGGTGTGTTGCCTCCCATCTCGAGTCTTCCTCTCCCTGCTCGTGAAAACAAGGCCAGCACTTATACACTCTTCTGGCCATTGGCATTTTTTTTTTTTCTCTTCTGTTTCTCTTGGTTTTTGTTCCATTGACTCTCCAGGGCACGCCCAAGGAAGAATGGTATCACCTCAGTGGAAAGCAAGGCGAAGACAAAGAGGGTGTTGTTCATCTGAATGTGCATTTTGAGGTTGGTGTCGTACCAAGCACGTGCCTCATCGCTTGGGTGCTACGCTCATACTGACCCTGCTTGGCCATGACCACAGCGCACAGCCCACCCTCCCATTCGAACCCAGCCAGGCCCCACTGCGTATGGCAGCGGCCTGCCTTATCATGGCGTCCCAGGTGGCTCATACCCACAACCTCAACAGCCTGCCCACCCCCACCCTCCAGCCACTGCGTACTATGGCACGCAGGGTCGCGGCCCAGCAGAGCCATCTGTGCCTTCGCCAAATCCCACTTCTAGCCCCGCAGGCCCACCAACAGCTCCCACTGTCGTGATTCCAACAGAGCAGGTTCAGCAACTGCGTGAAATGTTTCCCGACCTTGATGAGGAAGTCATCCATGCTGTTATTGCTTCCTGTGGCAACGACACTGACGCTGCATTGACCACACTGCTCGGCATGGCCAGCTAAGAACACCTGGTTGATTGCAGTGTTGGACTGGTTGGGACAATGAAGTGTGACAGCTCTTGCTTTGATTTTGGCTGCATCTCATCCATATCTCGGGCCCGCCAGTTTGCATTGATCTTCCCTGGTGTGATGAATTATATTAATTTTTTTTTTCAAAAAGGATCTGCGTCGCAGCATCCATGATAGGCATGTCAATTAGAGGAGCAATAAAAATGGGTTCACAAAATAGACATCAAAGAAGAGACACAGTTGTGCAAGTCAGAAATCGCCTTGGAAGAAAGCTGGTCTACTCTGTTGAAGAGTTTGTCCTTTCCGAGGGACTGGATTCGCTGGGACGCAAAGCCCTTACAAAGCCGGGTATGGGGGCTGCCACCGGCCCGGACGCACGCCGGCCCATGGTGGGCATGCGAAATGGACTTGTGGGGGGCGTCAAACGAGGCATTTCAGTCGGTAACGTTATGGGTGCCACCCGTCGACGATGCCGCCGTGCCTGCGAAGGCACGGGTGCTGACGGCAGGAATGGTCGATCCGGGACCGGTGAGGCTGAGGGCGTCGGTGAGTGCGAGACAGGAGACGCTCCTCTTGTACGGTCATCATCAAACTCAATCAGCATCGGCGCAGACGATCGGAGAAGCTGTTCACTTAGACCACGTGCGCGTGGCGACGGCAAAGTCTGCGGGGGACGCAGTGGACGTAGTGCCCCTACAACTTGACCTGCTGCAGCTTGACGCTCAGAGCGCGCGACCTGAGCACCGCCAGCACTTTGACTGAGCCAAGCTTGACGAGTTCTCACGCTATTTTGCGACGAAACACTTTGCCTTGGTGAGGCTGCTGACGCCTGTCGATGGCCAACCCCGTTTGCGTCGTTGGGTTCAACTCGAGAGCTTGAGGGACCACGTCCACCACGGTGATCCTCGGTGTTTCGGTGCATAGCGCGGGGAAGGGCAGGGGCTGAATGATAGCGGCGTAGCTCCCGTGCCACGCCTGCGGCCACTTGCTGCTGACGCTGAAGCGTTTCTTCGTATGAGGGCAGCACATCCACGTGGTTGGGCACGGGACTGGCCAGAGGCGTGCTACGAGCAGATGAGGTCGCAGCTTCCTGCCCTTCCTCAGCAATTGGATTAAGAGCAAGCGGAACTGGGGCTGTCGGCGGACTTGCATGTGGTACGGGCGTGACACGTGGCGTTGTGCTAGAGCTTGTTGCATCCTGATATGAAGGAAGCAGGCCCGCAGCAGTATTGGCAGCATCCTGGGACAGATTTTCATAAAAGTCCTCAGTGGTGCGGGTGGTGTTGGACAGCCCCAAAAATGAGCGACGCACAGTGCGTACGCGCGTAACCAGCGGACCAAGTTCCACGCCCTCGGGTGGTTGCTGCACAATAAGGTGAGGCCGAGCTTTTTTGATGCGCCACAACAAGCCAACGACGACCAAGCAAACCACCAGGGCTGAGACGAGCAGCGCAAAGGCGATGCGTGTTCCCATGGTGACGGATCCCGAGGTGGAGTCAGATGGACTGGCAGTAGCACAACTGCTACCGGTGTAGCCCTCAAAGCAGCGACAGACGCCAGGACTGGCGCAGACGCCGTTGCCGCTGCAATTGTGTGAACACATGGGAATTGTGCATGCAGGACCCGTGTAATTGGATGAGCAATTGCATACGTTGGGGGCTACGCATGTGCCGTAGCGAGCTGCGCAGCCTTGAGAGCAGATAGGCTCATCGCAGTTGGTGTCTTGCCACCCAGATACGCAGGTACAGGTGCCATCTGCCTCGCAGCGTCCGCCTGAACACGACGTGGCGCAGGCTCGATAGGGGAGGCCAGGCAGCTGCTGGGCACATGGGATGGCCAGTGCGGTGGTGTCAAGATCAACAGTATCGCGGATAGCCACGGGTTGTGCACTTGTGCACGTGCTTTCACCTTGGCACCAGAGGCCATTTTTGCCCCGAATGCGCAGGTGACAAAGGGAAGTGCAAGCACAAGTGGAGGTGGTGGTTGCGTTGTCGACATTGACCCCAATGGTGGCCAGGGAGCGTCCATGCGTAGCGGTCCACAAGCTCAAACGCTGGTGTTGGTGCGAAAAGCACTGAAGTGTGATGAGATCACCCCGGCCGTACAAGACCTGGACGGCGAGGGTGTAGTCATCTCGGTTGGCGAGAATGTCAAGGGGCACGTTGCATTCGAGGGTGGGCGAGGACACGGTGACATCGCTGAGTAGGAGGGCATCCACACGCGCGGAGAGACAGCTGGCCAGTTCAGAGCTGGTGCTAATGCACGGGTCATAGGTGAGATCCTTCCGATGATACCAGCACCGAGCAGCCATGGGTGAGGTGCTCAAGTTGAGCTGAACACGCAGGCGGGAGTTGGAGATGAAGACGACCGAGGTGAGGGCGGGGTGGAAGGGGGCCAAGCACGTGAGCGGCTCGAGATCGGGTACCGTGAGCCGTGGTACGATGTTTTCCTTAAAGTAGCCCGCAACAACCATGCCAAGTTCTGGTTCAACCCCCAGCACGGGTAGGGTGCAGAGGTCACTGTAGCTGCTCGGGCTGGGATCTGCACTGACAATGTTGCTGCTCGTGCCAGTTTGAAAGGGGTCAAGAAATGGATCGGTGGGGGCACAATTGGCACACGCCGCCAAGGTAGAGGGAGCAGCAGGGTAGGTTTCTTCGGCACGCCACACAACGAGCAAGCTTGCGCCGAGCTGCCGTGCAACGGCCCGCTTGATGCTAAGCGCACAGCTGCCGTCTGTCACAAACAAAGCCAGACCTGCCAGCTGGGTCTGCACCTCGGTGGTATCTAGGGTGCAGCCCGTAAGGTCGCCCAGCCGACGCATGGCCACGGCATTGAGGTCACGGTCTACGAGGTTGCGACGACACCCAACATCAATCAGGCCCGCTCCTGTCCGCTGTGGCGAGCCGCTGGCGGACAGCTCGAGCGCAATCGGGACTGTGGCAGCGGCGGTAAATGTGGCAGCAACCCGCCGAGTGGTCAGGCAGAACCCAAGCACCAGAAGCAGAAGCATCAAGGATACATGTGAAAAGCATGGCGCTTGGTCCCGGCGACCCCTTGAGATGGCGGCGAAGCCTTGGTACGAGGTCATGCCGCCGCTGCCGGTCGTCGTATACTTGAGGTTGCCAAGCGTGGGTGCCAAACGAGCACAGTACTTAACAGGCGCCGGGTCCGAACATGATGGCAGGCACACGAGCCGACGTCTCAAATAGACTCCAACCACCCCGAAATTCAGCCACCAAGCCACCCCACCCGAGCATGAGCCTCGACAAACACCATCAACAGGAGGGGCAGGGCGAGGGCGTTGCCGCTGAAAAATCGAGTGTGTGTTCACCACTCACAGACAGAGAGAGAGAGAGAGAGATGTTGTGAAAACAACAAAAGTGTGTGACAATGTTGTCTTTGTTGTGTCTGGTGTTGTTAATTGGAGAGCACAGTTATCGCAGTGGTCTCAGGAGTTGTTGCGGTAAATTCTGGTGTGAAGGTTGTTCAAAGTGAGAAGGCTCGTGTAGTTGATGTAGAGAGTATCAAACGTTCTGTTGTTACTTGAGGTCAAACAAGGCGCGCTGGCGCTGGCTGGTGCGCGGTTAACGGCTGCCAGGAATGAGACGCCGACGAAGAATGGCGGCAGCTCGGAAAATTGGCATGGGTTGAGATGTCTTCCTCGCTTTTTGGGACACAAGTGCCAATAAAGGGGTGGTGGCAGAATGGAGCTCTGTGGCTGGCAAGAATATTATTATGAACATACGAGCAGAGCCCATGGAGGGCCACGAGCCGCGCAATGGTCGTCAAGAGTAATGCTATCAAACGGCGAATCAAGCAAGCACAGGCCAATACTCAATGGCACGCGCATGAAGCGCCGCGGGAAGGGCGTGGAGCACCGTTTCCTGTAGCACACCAGAGCCATCAGACAACGGCAACCCCCCAAACACACGAAGAGCACATGGGCATCGATACTAACCTTGTCAGTGTGGGCCACGGCAACGGCGGGATACAAGGCCTCCAGCATGCGCTCCTGTGTACGGCCGGCCCATCGAATCGAAGAAACGCGTCAAGGCTTCACAGGGATGCCAGGGATTCGTAAGGAGAGCTCCGGGTGAAGAGTAAGACCAACCTTTTGCTCCAGCTCGGGCATTGCTGCCACCAAGGAAGCAAGGGTTGTGGCTGGGTATGGAGCATGTCCGTGCTGCGAACTGTGTCCAATGGTGCGAGCAAGCGCGGTCTTTTCGGACGGGGTACTACCATACTTGAGCACAATGTCATGCACATCATGCTCAAAGAGTCGAGGCGAATAGGGCGAGCGACAGTAGGCTTCGAGCTGGGCCCGGCGCGTAGCAAAGTTGGGTGCACCTGCCATCCACTGAAATAGCTCTGCTGGACTCGTGGCAGGTTGCGATGCCACGGCTGAATACGCCGGTGGTGCCATGGCCGTGGCATCAGGTTCGAGTCCCTGCTCGTCCAGTCGCGCAGTTTGGGGTGCTGCAGACTTGGTTGCATTCCCCTCATTCTCCATTGGGAATGGCTTGGGATCCCCGCTCGAGACGAACAGGCTCCCATCCAAGAGTGCCATGAGAAATTTATAAAGCGCCGCCATGATGTCGAACACACACGTCGAACGCGCGACCCGTGACGAATGCCAATACTGGAGCACTTGATAACGATAATAAAAAAAATGGCCCTGTGCTCTGTCATGCGACAGTCCCACGCAACCACGACTTGTCCAACCAAGACCCACACGAGTCCAGCAGGTTTTGATTTCCACAACCAGCAACAAACACCACGCAACCAGTAGAGTACTTGTCAAAGTGCCACCAGGTAAACAGCCAGCCAGCCAGCCAGCCATCAAAGCCATCAACGCGCGTCAATGGGACACGAGCAACTTCATCTCTCCTTCTCCTCTTTCTGGCATCATGTCAGATCTTTTTGAATGTCAGACTTATTTTGTCTGACAAGGGTCACAAGCAGTGCAGTTTTCGTTGTCTGCACCACGAGGCCATTGGTCGTTCGCTGACTTGCGTGTGTGTGCGTGTGTGTGTGTGTGTGTGTGTGTGTGGCTGGTCGCACATCGCAGACGCGCTCGGCTCGGGGCGGTGTTTGTTTGACCTTGGCTCTTGCCAGGCATCATGGCCAAGCAAAAAGCAAAGAAGAATGTACAGTCCTATCTCGGCAAGTCTGGGCCAGACTTTCAGAAGAAGAAGACCAAGGTTGGGCGCAAGGCCATCGCTGAAAACGCCACCAACACCTCTTTCGCCACAAGGAGCATCAACCTCCGGACCCAGCTCCAGCGGGATGATGATGAGCTTGTCAATGAGCGCGGACAGGGCCTCAAGGTCAGTTGATCTTTTGCCAGTTGATCCAGATTGACCCCCCTCTGCTTTTCATCTCTGTCCCGCTGGTTTCCGCTTGCTGGCGTCTTCCCTCATCTCAAATCTCCTTGGCTCGCTTGGAAACAAAAACGATGCGACCAATGATTGCTGTGCTAGGATCTGAGTGCCAAGTGTAGCCACCACAATGCACATACAAGGGCCGACAGCTTGCAAGGTTTTGTTCAACTCATCGAGCTACACCCGGCCGTGGTGGAACAGCCTTCTTCGGTCCTCCGCATCCTCGAAGCCACGCTGCGTCTGGTCAACGATGACCACGCGCCTGTCCGGCGTGCCCTCGCCCAGCTACTGCACCTGCTAGCCCATCAAGTGCCGCGCGCCCTATTACAGCCGTTCCGAGAGCTGATCGTGGCCCAGACTGTGATTGCCATGACAAGCCTGAACCATGATGTGCGCTACGATGCACTCGATACGGTGGCGCTTTGGCTCGAATTTCTCGACTTGAGCCCTGAGGCTCGGCGCCAATTGGCCAACCAGCTGCTCCTCATGATCTCTTCCGAAACACAATCCAGCTCTGGCCAGGTAGGACCCCTCCCTCCCCGTCTACTTTATAGCTGGACAAAAGGCCCTCACTCTCCATGGCGGCTTTCAATTCCACAAAAATATGACTCATGCTACCCTCTGTGCGCTCCTCCAGTTGACGCGCGCTATCGGCACAGCTCCCAATAGTCGACTTGCCAAGCAAAAAACGCGTATCCGCGTCCTTGGCTTGGTGCAACAGGCACTTCAGCTTGACGCCAGTCCATCTGTCACCACACCACCCAGTCAGGCCCGGCAGCCTACGGCTGCTGGTCAACGACTTGGCCTTGGCGGCAGCTTTGTGCGCAAAGCTGCAGAGATTCTGACCGTCTCCAATGGTTCGGCACCGACAGACCACGCAGTTGACCCCTCTCTCCTGGCCGTGCTTGATGGCACGTGGCGAGAACTGGTGGGCGATGGCGAGCTTGATGCCGACTCGGACTTGTCATCCCTCCAAGCTATGATCATTCTTGTGGTATGCAAGTCGTTGGGAATTGTGCACCGACTATTGCCGACCCGTCCCCACCTGTCTCAGGTGTGTGTGTCTTTGCTCTAGAGCATTATTCGGGTCGTGGCCAAGGACACGCGCCTCAAAACTGCAGAGGAGACTGACATGCTACACTCCCTATGTGCCGAGCTACTGCACCATCTGCCGATGGCGCCTCTCGCCATTGTCGAGGTGCGCTTGCCAGCCTGTCAGTGTGCATGCCTGCCCCGCGCGCTGAGCTTACCCATTGGCGCGTTGTACAGGGCACTGTGGCTCCTGCAAGCCAGACCGCCCTTCTTGACATCAACCTCGGCCTTATGGAGCTGGCCGCCGCCTTTCCAGGCGATGACTTTTACTTGGTGGCGAATCAAGGCGCTCACGTGCTGCTCACTCAATTGTTGGAAGCCGCCGCCACTGTCCCGCGCGTGCTTGAGGTACGCGCACGACACGTATCACCCCACGCGCTGCGTATGACGTTCTCACAATCATCCCACGACAATGCAATGCGCATGACTGTAGCTCCTGACGGCGCGGATCGAGCGCCTGGGCATCCGCTTCAAGCAACTCATGACGGTGGGTGCTCGTCTTGCAAATACATAACATATGTGGGCTTTAAGGTTCTTCAGTGGACCGCTGTCAAGATACAAGAGCCTCTGTCGACCCCTTCTCATCTGCTCTACCCGACCTGGCGCGCCTGATTCGGGATGGATGACACAGGACACTCGGGATGGCGCGCTGCTGCGTGCTTATATCGCCTTTAGCCAGCAGCTGGAGCCGGGCTCCGCCATTTCGCTCTTTGTGGATGGCCAACTTACCGGTAAGCCCCCCTTGCTGGTTGGACGGTTGTGGATGATGCTTTTGCAACACCGCTCGTGTCTCGGCTCGCCAAGGTTGAGTGCAAGCTTACGTTGGGTTCGACTCGATCCAGAGTGGCTCTTGAGCGTGGAACTGGATACAGCAACCGCACAGATGGTCGCCAGTCTCTGGCTTGTGGAGTTGCCAAAGCGACTATGGCAGGTTTGTGAACAGCACGCGACATCGAGCTCCCATCTCGAGTTGAACAGTCTTTGTGCTTGGCTAATTTCTGGCTAAAATACGTAGATGGGAGCCAAACACCTGGACGCAACCGGCCAGCTGCTAAACATGCTTATTTTAGTTCTTCAGCGTCTTGATGTGAGTATCAACGCCAACATGGAGCCCTGAGCCACGCTGCGTTAAAGCCGCGCCTCACCTTGCCGTGCGCCCACCTTTGACAGACTGGGGAGGAAGCGGCTGCAACAGCCCTGACACGTCTCGCCGGGCGATACGCTGCTTACTTTTGCGCGGCACGGCGTGGCTCCCATGTCCTTGGACCATTTCGCAAGGTTGGTTCTGTTTGCAGCCGCATCGGCAAGTCTGTCGAAGCCCGCAGAATGTTGAGACGTCACGCCGTCTCGTTGTCCTGTTTGGATAGTTACCCGCAAACCTACAGCATCAGGCCATGGATCTCGTGCTGCATTTGCTACCGTTTGATGCGAAACTGTTGGCAGAGGTGGAACGAGCCATTCTTGCCTTGAACCAGGCCAATTTGTCGCTCAAGTACATCGAAATACTGATGCAGAGTAGGCTTGTGACCGCTGCTTGCTTCTCTCGTGACACCATTGGCCGCTACGTGTATGTTGTTTGCTCATTTGGCGTGCCTCCTGTGTACCCCAACGCCAAGGCACCCTGCCGCAAGACGTGGTGTTGCAGCACGTGGTAGATGTGTTATCTGGGAGCTCTGCAGACCTGGCGCCTGCTTCTGGGCTCGTCTTCCCCGTGCATCAGCTCAAAGGAAATGGCATGTACGTGCTTGAGCACGTGGAGCCGAGCATGAGCGCAAACACGTCCTTGGATGTGGGGCTTCACCTTGATCTTTGCCAGGTATGTGGCCTGGTGTTTCAAGCTAGCCCTAAGCGCCCTTGTGGGACCAGAACGCCAACGCCTTATTACGCACACGCACGACTTGCGGTGTACCTCACCACAACCTTCCGCATACCTTCGCTTGAGTATACAGGAGATTTGGCTACGGTGCCGAGCAGCCATATCGGCCATGGATCTGTTCACGGCCCTGTCAGCGTGCCACACGGTGCATGCTACTGTGGCCCTGGCTTCGTTGCTGTCCATTTGGCCTCATGAAGCCTCGTGCAGGCTCGGTAGCTTGTTGGTGGCTCTGACGCAGTAAGCTGGCTGTCCCCGTGTTTGTTTGTTTGTTTGTTTTTTTTTTTTTTTTTTTTTTTGTTTGTTTTTTTAAATGCCATTTCAACTCCACTAGATGCCGGCAGCCGGTGGATGCACTGAGTCCACTGTGGCAAGCTTGGGCCGTTCATGTGAGCCAGGCTCAGTGGGAGCAGCTGTTAACGACGGCCGAGCCTCTGGTGCCATCGGGTTAGTGTGCTGGTGCCTCTGCACTAATGCAACATCATGCTTTACCCACGCAGCTTATTGCTTTACTTTGTTCCTTTCTTCTTAGGGGAGGTGGCCATGCTTATCTTGGCATTGTCACGCGCGCTGTTTGAGGCTCAGCGATATGACCTCTGCGAGGTGCTTTGTGCGCTCATCCAGCGTCCCGATTGGCGAACCGTGCTTACTGATGTACGTACGCAACTGAAAACAACATGCGGCTCAACGTGGCCCTTCTCGCCCGCATGATAGCCTGCCATTTCACTTCACCCTCACCTTACCCGTGTCTTTGCCCCGCCAGTCTATGCATGCTCAAGTGAGTGACCTTCAACGAGCAGTTGCCGTCTAAGGCCCCTTTAGCAATTGATCGCATCCTTGTTGTTGTCAGACTTTTTGGAGTTCCCGCCAAAATGAGTGAGGGGTTTGTCGACAAAAACACGACACACCAAAACACACACACACACACACACACACAAACGATGATTCGGCGTGGTCGGCGCACAGGTTGAATCGACACGGCTGCTAACGGCTGTCAATGACGGCTTGGCAGCGTGCTAATCGGGGCAGGGAAAGGCATCGAGGCCATGGCACGGGCCAGGTTCCAACACACCGCGTGGTTGCAAGACTATCTGGATGCACAGCCGCAGCGGCTCGCTCTTCCAGTCTACAGGGCGGCTGATGGCCCATCATCCGCACTCAGCCGATTGAAGATGCTTCAAGCCGGCGCCCAAGCCACATCGTGTTTCACAAATTCCCCCAAACAACCCATGGCCTCAATGAGTGACCCTGCTGCCAATATCAGCCCGGAATCTGCCTGTCTCGATGCTCTCGAGGCAGCCTTGGAGCTGTGGTGTGCGACCGAGGATGCTGATGTGGATGCCGCACGCGAGACCAGTCACGACGACGTCTTTGTTGAACCACTCCATCTCTATGTGATAGCACCTCAGCTCAAATCTGTTTTTGTAGCACAACCACTACCCGAGCCCTTGTGGCCCCAGTTGTCACGCGAGCATCCACAACATGTCGGAATGCTCACACCTCCAGCATCACTCACGGCTACGCCTGCAGCGGTGGATGAAACGAATAGTCTGTTGCCGTCATGCCATGCAGCGAGCACATTGGCAGGCGCCAGTATTTACCTGGCATCCCCTAGCATGCCCTCAGTAGAGGCGCTGGATCTGCCCCTGAGTCCCATATCGAGGCCCGTACATGTCGACATTGATGTACTTTGTGCACATTTGGACGTTGAAGCGGCCGAACGACCGGCCTTGCCAGCCATGGCACCAAACCAGCCAGTGGTGCCACCATCGCCGCCTTCACCGCTGCCACCTGCGGTCTTGGCCTTGGATTCGGACAGTGCGATTTTGGCTGCCTTTATCGATGAGCCATTGTTGCCCGATGCGACCTTGTCCGACGCTCGGACCCAGTTGCTGCAGAATTTGCCTCAGTTACCAGTGGAGACACCGCCATTGACAGCCATCGGCGGGGAGCTTTTCAGTCGAGGTCAACGGCAGCTGAACCGTGCTGCCCCGGCTGATATTACGGCCCGGCACTGGCGCCAATACTTGATTGAGGAGCCCGAGATCAACGGAACTCTGGGACATACAGCTGCCTGGCAGCATCGCTGTCGTTGGTTGCAAAATCTCGGTGTCACATATCGTGGAGGGGCTCTGCGCGTCCTCAGCTCTTTGTCATGGAACCCTGTACTGGTGTTGCAAACCATGCACCAGAGTGTTGTTGCGCCATCAAGCACACTTCCAGCCGACTTGATGCATGACTCTGCATGCTTGCTGTATTTGCCTTCGGCCCGACTACCCACGGTGAATCACGAGCCAGTCCTACCCACGCTTCTGAACGTCGTGCCATCACCCATCCTTGTCAGTGACGAGAGTGATCAAGGTGTCGTGACGGGTGAGGCCAGGCTTACCAACTCACAGCTTCAGGGTGGCCTTGAGTTACACGCCGGCAACTCGGACCTGGGTGGACAGGAGATATGGTTGCCGTGTCGCCAGGGCCTTTCGGATGCTCTAGTTTTTGCACTTGAAACGTAAGTCCTCTGCGATCGAGCCATGATGACCCCACATGGCCTGACGCTTTGCAGTTGGCCAGTTGACGGCGATTTGTTTGGGGGTTAGGAAGCAAATCACATGTGTGATGTGCGCCGAAGAGCAGTTCCCGCTAGACGTTGTGGTGGACGAACAGGTCGGCATTGTGCTTTTACCTGATTTATCGCCAGATGGCCGGACGCTGTCTGCGCGCGTGCTTCGGGCTGCCGCACTATGCACACGCATTGTCGTTATCGTCGTGAACCGTGAATGGTGTGTAAAGGTGACCTGCAGCGGTCGGTTGCTGCTTCCTCATGAATTGACGCCCTTCAGTCGCTCGTGTGCTCACCCAATTCTTTGCAACAGGCCTCCCGCTGCTGCTGTTCGACGAAGCCAGGCCCTCCTCTTGGCAATGGCTGACGGTCGTGAACTGGAATTGTTACTACGTTGTGCGGCAGATGTGCATGCGGCTGCAGACTTGATAGAACGAGAGTTGGCGCTGGCAGCGCGCGAGTCTCCATACACGCAGGATGCCTGGTGCAAGCGTGACTGGCTAGCCGAGGTAGGGATGCCGAGTGTCAAGCTGGCCAGCCCTGAACGGCACTCATTTCATCCTTTTATGCTCCACCGTGCAAACCTTCCGTCCACTACAGTGTCACGAGTCTCCCCAGTGGCAGTGGCTGATGGCATCTGGGTGCTTCAACCCCATGGCCGCCGGTACCCTGTTGTTGGCCCTGACACTACGCCAGCTGCTTGAGGCAGTGGCGGTGAAAGACTTTGAGGGTGTCTTGCAGTCCGCGCCCGGCGTTCCCTTGGCTAGCCTGAAGGTACGGCTGCTTGCCCCCTGCCCTGACTTTTCCACACCAAGGGCTTTTTATGCTGCCATTCGCCGGTCGCCTGGCCTCGTCTCATCTCGAGAAACAACACTCCATGCTGTGTGATCCGTGTGTCGCCGTGCATGTCCAGGCGTGGGCCCGTATAGTGAACAGCCGACAGGGTACGACGGCGGCTGTAACTACGACCGAGCAGCGGCCAGAAGGCGAAGAGACCCCTCAAAAACGCTCAAAAGGAGGCAAACTAATCCAGGTGGCTGGTCTGCCTCGCGTTGCTCGGTCCCTGCACACACCCCCGCACGATGGCCTGACATTCGCCCTGCCCCGTGGGTCTCGACAGGGCCAAACTCGGTGCGTAGGCACAATAATGTCCCGCTAGATACTGGATAAATGCGCGCTCATGCCAATGTGTTTGTACCAGGTTGCAATTCCAAGGCCGTCCGCCCAATCTGCCCACCAAGTCTTGGATCGCCTAACCTAGAACAGACAGAACTGCTTGATCCTCAAGTCAATTTTTAGACGAAAAAGTTTCTGTTCCTCTTTTTTGTGTGTGTGTCGTGGAGTGTTGGAATGTTCTTTTTGTTCACTCAATCCGATTCATCATTTTGTGGGAAGTTGGGAACGGTTGATGACTGCCCGCTGCCAATCTGCGGTCCCATGTCAATTGAGGCGTCAAGCACAACATTCACCCTTCTCCAAGCGCTTCATCCAAGGTCGTTGCCTCAGCCTCGAGCGCTGTGACCTCGCTATGTCAACCATGCCGTCAACTCAAACCGCGACATTCCTTTTTATTTTTCTTTTTTTTTTGGTTGTGCCGAGTAGATGATGCGTGTGCTGAGCCTGGTAGCCGTCTTGGCTCTCTGGGCAAGTACGGTGCAGGGTACGATCACTTTCAACCCTTATTCCACCCACATTACTACGCTCACTCGCAAGATTCACTTTTTCTTCACACCTTTGATGCATAGCTACTCTTCGCGATAAGGTCTACACCAAGCTCTCCGGGAATGAGGGGGTCAACAGCTGCACCCGGCTGATCAATGTCACACATGAAATTGGCTGCACCTGTATGTCCCCGCCTGACTTCTGCCCACACCAAGGCTTCACCGGCAAAAGAATACGCTTGCATCTGCCTGTGTGCTTTTCTTGCACTGCTTGAGCTGATCTGATTTGCAATGCTCCAACCCCCACCCCAGCGCCCGAAGATGGTGCCGTGGGTATCTTCTTCAAGATTGAAAGCGCGGACGAGCTGGATGACTTTCGCAGTGCCACTGAGTCAGCCTACATTGTCCTCCTTGAACAGAACATGTTTGCGCAGTACGTTTGCTCATATCGTGTTCGATGGCCATGAAACTCCAGCCAAGACGACTGTCAAAACCGCCATTGCTCACCTTTGTTGTGCCCCTACTCGACCAGGTCCGCCGTACTCCGTGAGCTGGGTCGCATGGATAAGGTCAAGGGTGCCTTCGTTTACAAAGGAGCCAGTGCGTTTGCGTTTCTTTCCCAATGCTGTTCCTCGTAGCCATGCCTCGTCTCTCCCGATGTTACTACCACATTCCATGGGCAGCGGACGGCACCTCGGCACCTCCCTTGACAAGATGTGCATGCTGCGCAGACGCTACCCGGCCAAACTCGTCCTCGACCGACTCGACACTACCAAATGCCGACTACGGTATACACATGTTTTCATCCTCCTCCTTGAACGCTTTCAGGACGCCCCTTCTTGTTCGCATCAGCCTTGACTTCTATCTCACACTGCTTGTTCATCCTTGGACCCAGGCTTGCCGATGTCTGGTCAAACAAACTGGAACCCATATGGTGGCGGCTTTGCCATGGATTCACTCGCTGACTCGGGAACAATTGGGTCGCATTGGGTTGATTTTGGGTCCAAGGCTATCTATTACCTCAGCGATAGCGATCGGGATGACGTTTTGGCGGTTGGTGTTTTTGCCCAGGCCAGGTCGACTCCCATCTATCCGTACCGCTCACCCCTCTTGAACCTTTTGTTTTCTCCTCTTTTCTTTTGTGGCGCATACCATAGCGCTATGCGGCTCTCAACGTTGCGGGCAAGGGGAAGAAGCCCAATTATCCGGTTTGGGGTGCACGTCTGAAGAACTTTATGTATGGCGTCCGTGATACTGACCTGTGTCTTCGCCGCAGTACGTGAAGTGACGCGCTATGCCTGATCTGAAAATAATAAAGACGTGTTTGCTTGGGGAGAGATGCGGACACACCTTGTGCTGTCGCTTTGTTTCAACACGCGCCTTCCCGTGGTGTTTTGTAGAGCATTGCGACCCCCTCTCGGGACAAAACGTTTGGGGTTCAACACGACTCGTTGAGTCGGATAGCGAGGTCATTTTGGCCACAGCGCAGGTATGCTCAATGAATTCTGAAAGGATTGATATGAACGACAAGGGCTCGCTGGCATTGTTCTCACACGCAGTGTGTCCTTGCAATGATTAGATGGACGCCTTTTCCTTCTTCCATGACCTTTCATACGGTGCCAATTCTGATGCTTCCGCCGGTGAGTGCCCCTGTATTGTTGTTTGTTATTCAGGCCCTTATGACTCTTTGCTTCCTGTTTTCCTTCTTGCTCTTTTTTTTTTTCTCTCATGTTGATGTGCCTTTATGTGCTCGGACATAGTCGTGTCTTTGATCGGAGCGGCCCGCTTGCTGGGCTTGGAAGAAAACTATGACGTCGTGGCCAACCTCCAGCGCAACATTATTTTCAACCTCTTCAACGGCGTATGTGTTGTACATGAGTCGTGCCACATAGGAAACACAGATACGTCTACCAACTGATGCGTGTGTGCATGCTTGATGGTGATCCAGGAATCCTTTGGCTACATTGGTTCTTCTCGTTTGGGCTTTGATCTCAGTCGAGCCCCGCACTGGCCCAGTGTGGACCAAAGTGTAAGTGCATTGACACCATCCGATTCGATGGTTTCTCATTTCCTCATGGATACTGGCGCTGTTTTTGTTGCTGTGCTGTTATGATTCTGCTGTCGCTCTCACTCATCTTTTTCCCTTTTCGTTTTGTTCGTGACATTGGAACTCATGTGTATAGTTGAGCTTCGAAAACATCAAGGGCTATCTAGAACTATCACAAGTTCTGGAGGGCGACTCCCTGCACGCTCATTCCTACAAGAGGTGTGCCGATTTTGGCTCAGCCCTTCTTAGAGACAGCCTCCGTTTACTTCCAAATTATCTTACCCACCTGTTCTTCGTTTGATGGTTCGTGGTCACAGCAACGCTGATACGGCCAACATCGTTGCCAAGTTGCAGGCTGCTGCTGCTGGTAGCAGCACGACCGTCGTCGATGACACGGCCTCTGAGCTGCCTCCTGGTTTGTGCCTGTGATCAAGCGTCTCTGGCCATGGGCTCGGTTGAGCAGAAGACACGAAGAAAAATGTTCTTGGTTGCCATCCGAAGGTTGGAGCTGGGCTAGCAACCGTTTTTTTTTTCTCACTGGGACCAACCTCGGCTTGACCCTCTGCTAGCATCGCTGCGTGGCTTCCTCAACGAATGGCGGGACACGACCAAGCAGGACGCGTTCCCGGGTGTGGTCGTGACAGCCTATGACAGCACCGGTTTTGCCAACAAGTATGATCAGTGTCAGCCAGCTGACGCGACAGGAAACGATTGGGCTTTAGCTTGCGCACAGCCTGTTTGCGTTTTCACCATTCTGACCCAGGATTGATGGCATCCCCGCAGGTACCACGGTAGCCATCTAGATGATGGCATTGCCACCTCTTCAACAAGTGATGAGACCAGAGTACGACCTTCCAACCTGATGAAGTGGCCCGTGAATGGAAAGTGCGGACATCAATTATGTCTCACCTCATGCGTGTTACTTTAGGCTCGCCTCTGCGATACGGCCGTTTTGACGGCCAAGACGCTGGTTGCCATGGCCAACAATACGGATGTGGCCAGTGTTTCGTTGCCGGTGGATTCAGCTGACAGCGCATTCTGTGACTTTGTATGTGATGCGTGACCAGGCGGTTTTGATCTTATATGCCTTATTTGTCCCGAAACCCGTACTGACCGAGCCGTGTTCTCGTCACGCGTCTGCAGCTGCAAGAAATGTTTGATTGCGTGGCTCGCAACCAGACCTGCGAGCTAGCCCGCAAGGCCATTGGCCAGAGCGGTGCCACGGCAGACATGCCTCTCTCACGCTACATTGGCGTCACCCGTAGCTCCACAGTTCTGAACCGGGTACAATAACTTTCTGCCTTGAATGCTGCAGGATGCAACCGCTCAGTGTGACTTTGTGCACGTTGTTACACAAACTACTAAAACTCGCGCTGACTGCCGAGGGTCTGCGTGATTTCTCCATTCCGTTTTTTCGCTTGTTTTATGCCTTTGCTTTTGCTCACCCGTTCTGCCTCGGCTGTATCTCTTCCAGGGCGTTTATTTTTTCTTCAATATGCTGAGTGAGGCACTGGCCAAGGACAAAAACGTGTCCCTGGGTGTCAATGCCACCTGCGCGCCAAACAATGTACGTTTCAGATGATGCCGATCGAAAGCACCCCACGATTGTCCGAACCGAAGACGAGGTTTGTCTCATGCCTCGTGAGCGTTGGCGTTCTCAACCCGAGTAGAAAGTCAACGAGTTCCAGACTGTGGATTGGACGGATGGACGATGCATGAATACCACGGCCTATGTCAGCTACATCATGTCGCCTGCCTTTGAAAGCTATTACAAGCTCAAGAGCGAGGGCTCGAACTTGACCATTCACCGCGACCCAAGGTGTGTTTTTCAATTTTCCTGCTGGTGGGATGATACCGAGGCTCAAAAATCGCTGCTCCTATCAGGTGGTCAACCTGGACCGAGTCGGTCTGGGGCGCAATCAGTGCTGACATGTTTCTCATGGAGGACCCAGCAGTTCAGGTGTGTGTTTGGGGGGTGGGGTGGGTGCGGTGTTGGAATCCAGCCCCGAATTATTTTTTCTTTTTTTTTTAGTTTGTTTGTTTGCTTGTTTTTTCATGGCTCACGGCCTGTCTTTTTTCTGGGTGCCGGTGTGGGGTCATGTCGTCCCATCCTTCAGTTGGGCACCTTGCTCGGAGGCCTGGCGTACTTTGGTGCGGCCTTTGTGGCAGTTTTTGTCTTTCTCAAGTACACGGATCATGATGGCGATGAGTAAAAGCTCTGCCCCTATCAGAACCCATCTGGCATGATGTAACCCTACTGCACAACAGCATGCGTTTCCCCCCAGCACGCGAATGCCCTGCCGTTTGCTTTGCTGTTCCTTTTCTCGCCGTCGAGGCGTGTGCTGTCATGAACGTGCATACATTTTCGTAAAAAATAGAACATCTCTCGTTTTTTATTTTTGAGGATGTGTGAGCACCCATTAAAAAAAAGATGACATTCAGACAGAAGACGAATGCAGTCAAAGGATTGCAAACCAGCAAGAGATGATGACTTTGGGAAGTTGGATCACGGTCAAGGAGCGTGTACTAAACTGCGACTTGACAACCCACTTCCGCCCGACGCTGAGCGGATCAGACGTCTGGACCGCCGTCATGCCTGAGACGCGGACCGTGACGCGCACGGCAGCGCCGGCGGCCTCACGCCCGCTGGATGCCGTGTACGACCCAAATTATTATGTATCAACAGCCACCGATCATGCACGTACTTTGCAGAGGACCCATCGCCTACCGACGGGTGCTACAACCACCATGCCGAGCGCTGAGAACATGTTTTCTGAGCTGCAGCACCACCCACGCGCAACTCAGCACGCAGGCCCTCCTCCGGCAGCTGATGTCCCGCACAATGGCCCACAAATCATGGAACGGTTCGTTAGACTTGAACGATGGTCCAGCATTGCTAGCATTGCCAGCTGTCTTTGTGAAGCTGCGAGTGAAAGGAGGACACAGGGGTGGCATCCAACTCCTCAGCTGATGTGTAATCTCACCGAGCCCGCTTCTTGCTAGGATGGCCATGGCCGCTCGCGACTACAATGCTGCGGAGCCCCAAGGCCGAGATTTGCTTCGCTTTCTGAACTCTTCGTTCTTGCCCATGCCCACTTCAGGGGGCTTCAACACTGCCCTCTTGAAGCTGGATATGCAGGCTGGGCCTGGGCTGAGTGCACCCATCGAGCTACCGCCCGGCTCGATGGTCACAGTTGCCACTCAAACTGATTACCGGTGCGTTGATCATACCCACCTTGGCCGCTGCTGCACAGTCCGACTGGCGCCGTTGGTAGCCACCGCTTGCGGCTGCCCATCGAGCCAAACTCGCGCCCCGCTCCACCTGCGCTGTGTTCTCATTTGTTGCTTGGCGTGCGCATCAGTGAGAGTGAGACGCAAACAGACCCCTACACCCCCGACTACGTGGTTCGCCCTGGCTCAGCGCCTGAGGTGCTTACGCTGGCCACATTGGCACATGGTGTTGGCCTACCAGCCGGACTCGCCGAGGTGGAAATGATCGAGCGTGCGCGTGCGAGGCGTGCGTGGGAAGCCACCCTTCCTCCTGTTGAAGATGCTTCACGTGCTATTGAGCGCTCGCGTGCTATTGAAGCCCGCGAATTGGAGGAGCTCAAGTTTCGAGAGGAGGAAATCCAACGCGTTCAGGACGAGCGCTTGCAAGTTCTGGAACAGCTCATTGTCGAGCTTGAGAGCAACAAGCAGCAGGATCGTGAGGACAAACTCAATCGGCATTATCAACAACGCCAGATTGAGCGAAATCGCATGTTGGCTCGATCCGAGCGCCAGGCCGTGAAGGACATTCGCAAACTCACCAAAGCTCGGCAGAACATCGAGGTACGTTGCCGCCGTTATTTGATGAATACTTGAGCTTCGGTCACCCCCACCCTCAACCATGGTATCGCTCCCCAGGGCAACCTCAAGCGACGAGATATCGTCGAACAGTACAGCAATCCTGCATCGGAGGAGTTTGCACCCACGCGAACACTGGGAGGGGGCGTGCACGATCAGCACGCCAACCGTTACCGGGTTGACTCAAAGCATGTCAGCTCATACCAAGGCCTGCTTGACCTGGAAGCTTCCTTGCCCAAATCCGTTACCACTCCTCGAGCACGTGCAGCCAAGGGCACCAACACCAGTGCTACCGGGCGCCGTGGGGGTATGGCATCAGCCAGCCGTCGACGCATGCAAGACACGCTTCGGCAGCTGGACGAGACAATGAGCATGGCTCGCACCGGCACGCTGCCGATCTTGCCGCCCATTCGCTGCGTTGAGCGAATTGAAAAGGCCAAGGTTTGTTTGAGGAAAAAAAAAAAAAAAAAAAGCGGCAGGGCCCACATACGTGCGCGCAGGCCCCTGCTTGTGTGCCGAGTTTTGGCGTGATGGTCATGGCGCAACAAGCCCTCATGTGTGTCCCGTGTCTTTTTGCTTTGCGCCGCTGCACTGTCTTTTTCATAATGTGCACAACCACAGCAACGGCCGCCGACGCCAGAGGTGGAAGACGAGGGTGATGAAGCTCGCGCTGCACGCCGGGCTATCGTATTGCTGCAGAGCATTCTTCGAGGACGTGCTATGCAAAATGAGATGTACGAGCAGAAGGAGCAGCGCCGTGATCTGATTGAAGAGCTGCGGTCGACCCACGCACTGCAAGCTGCGCAGCAAGCTGTCAAGGAGAAAGAGCGTGAGCAGCTCCAAGCTCGTCGTGAAGCTGATGCTCGTGAAACGCGAAGACAAGCGACCATCACTGCAGCCGTGAATGCCACTCAATCAGCGCACCTGGGCAACACCCTTGATTTCCTCAGCAAGGAGCTCGTGCGTTTGCAGGAGGAGCACCGAATTCATGCCTTTGCTGTCATGGCTGAGCGTGAGCGCCGCATGCGCGAGGCAGAAGAGGCGGGTCAACGCCAGGCGGAGGAGCACCGTCGCGCGCAAGGCGATGAGATCTTCCGGCAAATGATGCAGGTGTGTTGCGCTGCCACGAGATGGCATGTAGTGCAGAGGCTCGAGTCTTCCTCACGGCTGCGTCTCGCAAACTGAACAGGTTCACAATGGCACAGTCGACTCCTATCTTGAGTCCATCTTATTGGCGGCTCAAGAAGACGTGGCAGATGAACAAGCTCGCGAGTTTGTTCGTGAGCAAGCGCGCCGCATCGATGCTGCTGCTGCAGAGGCTCATGCATCAGGATATGATGAAACGGATCTGGGAGCCCAAGCCATTGCCTGTGAGTCCTTTATCTGCGCTGGCTGTCGCGCTGTTGTGGTCTGTGTGTGTCTACCTTTGTTTCTGCCATGCTCTTCTCATCGTCGTTTCTTGCCGCCTTGCCAGCTGAACTGGTGACTAGTTTCCTGTTGCCTGAGGTGGAGCGTGAAGCTCTGCGCGGATCATTGCAGCGAGAGCAGCGAAAGCTCTTGCAGGGTGCCCACGAGGTCTGCATAGGCCGCATGATGTGTTGGCCCTTTTTAACGAGATGTTAGCATCTGTGTGCTTGGCCAAACCTCCTCTCATGCTTTTCTTGCTCTTAACTCTGCAGGCGGTCTTTGCAAAGACTCAAGAGGTGGAAGGCCAGCGACGCTGGACAGGATCTCGGGCTGCTACTGCATCTGGCTCACGGCCGCGCACAGCTTCGGCTCAGACCCAATCCCGCCCCCACACCACTCCGGCCATTGCCGAGCATACCGGACTGGAGGAGGACAACAACTAAAAGATTCCATACTAGCTGGCTCCTGCCCCCACAACTCTTTTGCTTTGATGTGCATGTCGATGTGCGCGAGTGTTTGTTCGTGTTTGTGTTTGCTTGGTAGCTCGAGTGACACGTGTGCTGCGCCTGGTGTTGGACGTGGGCTATGCCGGACAAGATCTGGGTTGTCTGGTATGCTCAAGTTGAGTTTTGGCGGCATAGCGGCACCTGCTTTCACAAGTGTTTGGTGGTGTCACACGAAAATTCTATTCATGCAAAAATGGTGGGTTTGGTTTCTTGAGCTGTCCTAAATGCGATTCTTTTTTTTTTTTTTTTTTTCCGTACCAATCCATGGACATTGGCGGTCAGGCGGGCGCCCAGCTCAGAGGCAACTAACCGCCTTGGCAATGCTGAGGTCAGGTCTTTGACCGCATGAAGTAGAACAACAATCAGCGGGTCTAAGAAATGAGCCCTTCCATCTCTGACATGAAGCGGTCATATTCATCGTCCTTGTTCTTCTCCGCCTTGCCACTCGAGTCCTTGGCCGGCATACTGGGTTGGGGCAGAAGCTGTGCGGCCCTGATACAACGGGAATTAAGGATGGTCAGATTGTTGCCGAAAAATATTGGGCAGGAGGGCCACACAAGAGCAAGGAGAGCAAGGTTTGTGGTCAGAGCTGCAAACATACTTGACACGCTTGGCCTCGGGCGCTGCGTCGCGTCGGATGCGCACTGAAGACGGCATAAACTTGCGAAGTTCTGCTTGCTTATCCCGAACCTGGGGCTCAGCTGATAACGTCGACGCAAGTGCTAATCATTTACCCAAAGGGTGCATTGAGGTCAATAGTAGGCATGAGCGCACGGCTCACAAGAGGTGGTGGTGCAGGCATGGTCAGCTGATCATAAGGATCAAACGGATGCAGAAACGCACCGGCGCGAGCTTGATCTTTGGGATTGCTTGGCGCCTGGCGCTTTTCGGGATGTGCCTGGCTGTGACGAGCGCCGTGGCGTGGGCCACCTGGGCCGGGGCGTGGTCCGCTGTGACGTGGCGGCATTGGTCTGGACATGACACCCGGGGCCGGCATGAAACGCTGAATTGGTGGTCCATGCGGCGGAACCATGATGCCGGGGGCCGGTGGCATGGGTGGGCCATGACCCATCCCCTAAGCAAGATGTATGTGAGAGAGATGATGATATGGACCGTCGACCATGATATAAACTGAGTGGCTGACCAGTAAGTCAGCGGAAGCGCTCAGACAAGAACAACATACCAGGCCTGAAGGAGGCATAAGAGGATGCATGGGTGGCTGTAGAGGACCCGGTGCCGGTGCGTTTGGCACGATGGAAGTGGTGTTGCCAGCCGCGTTGGTCTGCGGATCCTCAGTGCCAGGCAAGGGGATATCATCTAGCGCAACATCATCGCCGTCCTCGGCAGGCAAGGGAATGTCATCCAAGTCCACGTCGTCGCCATCGTCATCCTGCACCAAATTATTTTGCAGAGCCTTGCCATTAGTTGTGGTACTCTCGCGCCCAGCGGTACCGGTTGCCTGCTTGGTTTGTGCGTCAGAAGCCTGGTTGCCTGTGTCCGGTGCAGACGATATTGCCTCGGGTGTATTTGTCTTGGAAGAGTCCACCGTTGTGCTGGCTGAAGGGCGTGTGGCTGGCGGGCCAGTGGATGGCACTTTGCCGTCGCCATTATCATCATCATCATCATCATCATCGAGCACACGGCGAGCGGGCTGGGCTTCCCGGGGCGGGGAGGGCACCCGGACGCGCCGAGCGCGAGTATCTGCACGGTCTTCGTCTTCATCCTCACTGTCACCGTGTCGGGGAGGTGGGGGTGGGGGGCGCATGCCAAACTGTACATCGGCGTCTGTGCCTGTGTAATAAAAGACGCGGCGTTTCTCGCGTCGTTCATGGAAAGACTCCTGAGTTTTATCAAGTTGGCAAATGGCACGTTGTCCAACAAGGAATGAGCCCGCTGGGCGGTCACAAAAGACGGGGGACTAGGGCGCTGAAGATGCGATGCGCACCTCCCACTGGCGAAAGTCTTCAAGCTTCTCGCTATCGTGCTCTTGCAGCCATTCAAGAATTTTGTCCAAGCTTTCTCGCAGCTTCCGGCGTCGTTCCTGCAGCATGTGACGCTCTGTCTCAACCTTGGAGATACGCTCTGCGCTCAGGAAGAAAGCGAAAACATGAGCTTTGGCATGATGCTGTTCCCGGTGGGCAGCCTGGATTCTCAAAGGTGGACGCACGCTTATCCATTGTCTCATAAATCTCTTTGAGCACTTCCTTGGGATTTTGTGCGTTCATCACCGCCACTCGTTGCTTCACTTTGTGATCTTTATTCTGTCTCCCGTCCAAGCGGTGCAGATGAGGGGCGACACGGGGCGAGCAAACGAAAACAAGATGGGCGAGGCAAATGAGCACGCTTTGACTGACCCGCTCCAGTTCTTTCTTCTTGGCCTGCTTGCGTGCCTGATCCATAGGATTCAGGAGCTTGCCGCTCTTGCTGAGCTTTGTCGAGCGCCCCATCACGGCCGGTCTCGAGTTCAAGAGACGGACCACTCAGTTGGACCTGTGGTAATCAGTCACACCCCACTCACGCCCTGGCGTGCACGTCACCCCTGCTACACAGAACACCCCAGGGATATGGCATGCACACCACCGCCTCGCCAACAGGTAAGAACACACACCGCAAAGTGCGAGACGGGCTCGGGGCTCAAGCTCGGTCCCGTCTGTCTCTCTGTGTGTTGAATGTGTGCCTTTCTGTGTCTGCAGTCAAAATTTCTAGATTTTGTCAGACTCGAGATTCCGTGAATCAGTGGCGGGTGTCGCGTCACCTCACAGTTCGCGGGGAGCGCGTTTTCGGGCTTTTTCGGCTGTCAAGCATCATGGTGGAGTATGTGACGAGGGCCAAGCAGCAGCTGGAGTCGGTCTGCCCCAGCTTCTTGCTGCGACTGGCGCCAATCCGACTGCCACCAATCCACTTTGACTTGACGAAGCAAAAGGCGCGCGAGGAGCTGGAGCAGTCGCGACAAGCCCTCATCCTCGATTCCCCGGTCAAGGCTGCGATCATGGTGAAGAAGCGCATGCGCTTGACCTTTGTCTTCCTTTTCCTGCAGCTACATGCCCGTGGTAACCAGACGTTTTGGGCCGAAATCCTTGCCACCCCCGAGCGCGAACGCGAGCTCTATTGCTTCCTTGCGTTTTCCACCGTCGAGCTGTACTGTGACCTGCTCACGCACATCCAGCCCCGGCCTCCCCACATTCACGCCCTGCTTGAGGAGATTACTGAGGTTGATCTGCTCCAAGTACGTTTTGCTCGGAACAGCCTCGCTTTGCTTAGCCCAGACCTTTTTCGCCTCCCTCTCACGTTGCCACTGCCTTACGCTGGCAGTCGTTCCATCAACTGTACGAGCCCATGATAACTGAAGTTCGACAGCAAAGAGCTGAACGCGAGCCCAATTTCATGCCCAACGAGACGCAGTGTGCGCGGGTGGCTGCTGCTGCAGCTCCGACCTGTGGCGCTCCGACCTGGCTCCCATACCTGGCCGGAGCCACGCTGGTGGCCGGTGTGGCCTGGCTTGTCTGGCGCCGGCGCCACCTGGCTTGAGCCGACCCACCTTGCCGATGCGCATGCTTGTACAGCACACAATGGCGTGCCTTTTGTATCTGCTGAGCCACAAACCGCTCACACTTGCGGCTTTAAACGACTCGACACCCACCATCACCATTCGTTCGTACTTGACATGTGAACTCGTTGGTTTTGTCATTTCTCCTGTTGCGGTTTCGGTTTCTTATTTGCTTGTGAACGCGACAAATCATAGTAATACTTCATTGAAACCAGAGTCAAAGATGCATATCCCACGGGATATCCATGACACACACGGCGCAACATCTGCACCCACATACACAAACTTGCCCAAGAACACACCACATGAACAATATCAGACGCGACCAGCGGAAGCATCGACGCCAAGGCCGCCCAAATAGCGTTGGGGAAAAAAGGATTGCTTTAAAAAGGACTCAGGCTGGCCTCATACATGAGCAGCTTTGAGAAGAGCTTCAACATCTCGCGGCGGTCGGCATTGTGCAATGCTACGGCAAAGGCGGGCGAACGGAGGGTGGCATGTTAAATGTGTGCGCAAGTTGCAGATGGTAGTGGCTTGAGCGTGATGGGGCTGCGATACGCTTGGCATACCAGCTGGGTCGAGCGGGGCGACGTATTCCTCGCCCGTGCCCTCCTCGTCCACGGGAATGCCAAGTTTCCTATCATGCATGGGATATCAAAAACCAGACACGAGACGTGTGAGTGCTGGCCACCAGTCGCAATGAATCTGCCTGCTGCGGTGTTTTCCGAGGCAAGCAACAGACCGCATATACTTGATGACAATGTTCCAGTTGTCAATCTCTTGTGGAAAGGCTCGAGGATTCTTGTGGAAGTGAGGTGGTTTGATGCCGGTCTCCTTACTCACTGACTCGAGTGCTTTGATCACTGTGCAACGAGATGCGGGTAACATTGAGAGCTAGCATGCACGTTGTGGGTGGCCGTCGCCTGTGCGCTGCTCTGTTTCCAGAGAAAACGAGGGGAAAAAAACTTACCTGCCACACCGTTCTTCAGAGAGTCGGTAAGATCAGACACGGGGGACATGCCCACCTGCTCCAAGTGGTCGTTGATCCATACGAGATACATCTGTCAACAGAAGGGAGAGCATGAAGGGGCAGGGTCAGCCGAGCTGGACCGCAAGCTGCGCACGAGCCACGCGTTCGATGTGAACTGGAGGCAAAAGTGGGGTAGAGCGAGCGGACAGACCTTCTCCTCGGCAAGTGCAGCTTCAGAAAGCATTTTCATGTGCTCATCAGCGCGATCAGCGGCGGCGTTTTGCAAGTCGGCAGGCTTCTTGGTCTCTTCCTCTTTGATTTTGATGTCAACTTGCTGAATCTGATCGTCACGATCAAACCACTCCTTGACGCGAGGAATGTTGCGAAACTGGTCGGTAGGATCAAATAGCAAGGTGAGCAACGGGCGGTGGCGACCCAGACCGTCTCGTTCTTGCAGCCACATATACCAGTTGACGGAACTTACGCCCTCACGCTCCTGCACGTTGATGCCTTGCTGGACAGCTGCTGATGGTGCAGCGCTAGGTGCAGGCGGGTTGACCATCCGGCCATCTGGAGACAAGTACCATGTGGGTTGGGGTTGGAAATGAGACGTCATCGAGCTTCGAGCTCAGGCAGGGGGCTGGGGGCAGGCTGAGGGTCGCATACCTGGATTCATCAGTGGACTGGCAGCATAGGGGCCTTCCACACCCACCGGAATCTGCCAAGCCCGTCGCAATGAAGTGCCGCGCCATGACAGAATAAGGATGGGGGACGTGGTGTGGGCAAGAGGTCGATACGATAAGAAACGAGGTGGAAAGGCGCAAAGTTATTGAAGGAACACAAAGTTCGGAACTGACCACAGAAGCGGGGCTACTGGCAGCAGGTGCAGTTGTGCTCATGCGGGCCATGCCTGCGGTGATGCCACCGGCCGTGGGCAGAGAGGCGTTCCAATGGTTTTGATATTGTTGCAACTCGCTGGCTGAGACCGTGCTGGCACAGAAGCGAACAAGGACGGTGGGCAGGCGGTCATCTGGGTTGCGGTAAAATTGAACCAGCTCATCCAATGAGCCAAATCCAGGGCCGTCATCAATGCGGTACAGGCCTGTCTTGCGCTATGCAGGTGGGTGAGCCAGGGGTGAGGCGAGTTGGAGAAGATGTGATTCGACCTAAAGGCGTGAGCGATGAAACTTGTACCGAGATTTTAAAGTGCTGAAGTTTGCCTTGAGCCACGACTGAAAGGGCATAGTCTCCTGGTGTGCGTGCGCTCTCGCGCACCAGGAACAGTCCCTCAGAGAAACTATCAGTATACCGACCATGAAAATGGCAAGTCAGGCCTTGAGGCGTCGGAGCCAGATGCGCAGCACCACGCGGGACATCAAAAGCTGAACAAGCATACCCATTGCTGCGCACAAGAGCATCGACCTCTTCGCGGCTAATCTTGCCGTGCATGTATGGGGGTTTGTCTGGCATGCGAGCAAGCATACAGGACGGCAGCAGTGAGATGTGCACTTGCGATGCGCTGGCACGTCGGCATGCACGAGCGTGCGCGGACTGAGACGGTTGTATGTACCAGAGACAGTCGTCATGGCTTCCTCATCCGTGACATTCTGGTACATGGCTTGATTCTGAACCACGGGAGCCGTCATGCTGCTGGTTCTTGAGGGGATTGCAGCCCTGGAGTCGAGCCGCGCCAAGGAAGAAAGGTGTAATGGGAAGGGGGCGGGGACAAAGCACCCGAGCTGCAGATAAACTCAATGCAGACCGAGGCTTGAACGAGAGCCTGCTTGTCAACAAGACTTGTTTGTATTTTATGCCCTTTTGATGTTCTCAGGAGCCGCCGCGCAAGAGCTGCAACAGGTCCAGTGGTGGTCACCGTCGTCCCGCCGCTGCCGTTGATGTTCCGAGTGTGCGCCGTGTGTGAGAGAATGAGAGAGAGAGAGAGAAAACAAACAAAATAAAGACAGACATTTGGTAATGGAATGATGAATGCTGACATTCGGCGACGTACCAAGTGTGATGACGCCGAAGCAGTTGTCAGAATTTTTAAGGTGGTGACAATTGTTGTTTAGAACTTCTGTATTCCAATGTCATCGAGAACAGCTGTGACGTCTCTAACATCTGGTCATCGCGTCATCGGTCATCGGGGCATTGGTGCTGGTGCGCAAGGTTGTTTGCACAGCGACCAGGTGAAGAGGAGTAAATGGGTGTTGATCTGAACTGCGCGATGCAAAAGTATTTTCAGGGTATTGTGTGGCGACCTGCGGACAAGGTTTTACGCACGCCAACTTGAATTGTTTTCGGATTCGCGCTTGCTGGCAGAAACAATGATTTTTGTAGAACCGATGAACGCGCGTCCCCTCTGCTGCTGCTGCGTCTTGTCACCGCACGTTTGCTGGTGTTGGCATGACAGTTTGGATGGCCAATCAAGATTTTAAAGCGTGATGAGCACGCCTTTCTTGCGTTGTGTGTGAGGGCGCCCAATGGAGCTCTGAACTTGGTCGGCGCCTGCCAGCGACCGTGAGACTGAATTGGCCTCGACCGGTCTCGACCAGCTCGGCGTTCTCTGAAATCAACATGCCCAGCGGCACCCCGCTTACCCCATTTACTAGCCTCCCAGGACACTTTGCACCGGAATTTCGACACGCCAGCAGAATCTGTGCGCGCTTGTCCAAAACGCCTATGGAGGACTGTATGTGCTCTGGCGACCAAACACGTACAAAGCCAAAGGCAGCTGTCGGTGGTCAAGGGTCTCAAGGAACACGCATGGGATCAGTATGGGATCTTTGGTGGTCGACTTTTCTTGTTCAGGTGCTACGTGCTTCACCATCACGTTTCAAAAAGCCTTTGCGTCGGGGAAGGAATTGCAAGCATGGTGGCGATTGGCCGTTTTTGTGGCTGGCCTTCAGAAGGAACAAGACAACGACAACCCCCGCCTCTAGGTTTGGCACGCGTCGCTAACGTTGATGAAGTAGGACATTCCCTGAACCCTGCCTGTTCTGTTGATCGACCAAACAAACTCACACGACGTCCGACGCGTTGAAACGCGTGCTTGTTGCGTACCAGCACGACCAGATCCACGTCCACTCGAATTTCTTGCAGCAGCCTTGCCAACGTGATGACGTCTACTTGAACGTGTGCGCATGCGTTGGTGTTGGGAGAACATGTCCCTCTCGTTCCTCGGCCCACCAGACAGAAGGACAGGAGCCTGTCCCGGTCCGCTCGTCGATGTCTCTCCCTGCTCGAGTGTGTGTTTTCCGTTCAAAACAGTTGATGCCCGTTTCTTTTTCCTTCCTCTTTTGGCTGACTCTGAATTACGGTACAATCAACCAACCGGTTCCTTGACAATGTTACGCCTTGTGACGTTGCACTAGTTACACTTTCCACACACTTTTATACCTGTTTGACACACTTTTGATACACTTTTATACCTGTTTGACACACTTTTGACATACTTTTGACAATGATTGTACCGTCGTGGCTGGGATCGCCATGTATCCACTTTTCCGCTCCTTGATGATTTGGTTGGGGCTCTGGATGGATTGCTTCGCTTCCACACACACACACACACACACACACACACACACACACACACTTGGCGGAACGAAAAGGGTGCAGGGGCAAGGTACGGGCAGGGAGCGCCTCACGGTTTGTTCTGGCTTTGCGCGGTGGATCTGCACACGCTAACATTGGCACAGAAGTGAACGCGACGCGTTGAGGTCCTCTCTTGGCGCGTTGTCTGCGCTGTGTGGCTGCGTGTCAATCAAGTCGCCACTTGCAAGCCCCAACCCGCACGATTTTCCTTTTTGCTGCATCTTATTTTACCATTTGCGCGTTTGCTTTTGTACCACTCGGATCGTGTGTCGTTTTACGCCCTCTCCGATCGTGGTCGGGCCCGACCACACCTTGCTGTGCGCTCGCCGTCCGGGAACATCAACAAGCCAGCCAATCAAAACATCAACACACACGACCCCCTGCTGCTGTTGCTGCTGCAACAGAGAACAACCACAGAGGCCGCCCCGCCCCACCGGTGCTTTCAATCTCGGGGCACCATTGATCGTCTGCACGCGCGCCCAGCTCGCTGCCTTTCCTTCGTCTGGGTGGGCAGCGTTGCCCTCGTTCTTCTTTTCGTTACCACCGGCCCGGCCATTGCATAGCCTCCCCTCGCCTCACACCTACCACCAGGCTCAGTCTCCCCGAGACCCCCGTTGCTGACGGCATTGCAACACCCACACAAGTGTCGCCATGGCTTCCCCCTCCCCCTCGGCCTCTGCTTCCCCACCCACATCTCCCCCAGCAGCGGGAAGAACACCATCCCGTCGCATCGTCGTACAACCCCCTCCACCGCTGGCCAGCATCCGAGAAGTGGATGATGGTGAGTTTCATTTTACCCCCGTTCCTCGTCGCCCCGAATCACTCGCCAGCCCCCACACCTATCCGATCTGATCTGACCGCCACCTCTGCCCGCTTGCTCGCTGGCCCATGTTTTTCGATACAAGAGCAAACCCCGACCCACAACAGCACCGCCAGCGCCAACGCAAGCATGCCTCCACACGAGTCCCGTACGTCCCGACGTCCACCACGAAGCCTTGTCCAATCAGGCCAAAGGCCTTCGACATCTGGCTGCTTCCCCTCTGCCCCACCTCAGGCCCCACCCATCTCATCTAAAAGTCATCTAACCCCTGCCCCTCGTGTGTGTGCCCGGCCATACATCCCAACTCTCAGACAAAAATCCACATCGGCGTGTGCGCATGCGGCCTGACCCTCTGACCGACGTGATGGATACCAGCGCTTCCCCCTCTACTGCCTCACCTCATCGTCGGGTACGTTCTCGTCACACATCGAGGCCCCTGCCGCCTTTGTTGCTGCCCGCGCGGCACATACCCGATCCATACCTGTACTGCCCCAGACGCACCCTGCCTGGGACAGTCTGACTCGGCCGTGACGCTTGACAATTCGTGATAGGATCCCAGTGCGTCATCTTCACAGCCCACTCAAGTGTGGGGATTTCCTCGGGCCTATCATATTGAAGATACCATCAGCCTCGGCCCCTCCTCCACCCCACAAGCTGTTGCCCACCATGCGCTCATCACCGAGAACGGCGAACGCTGTACGTCCTCAAACATCCGCATTGGCTCCTGGGGAACCACCAAACTCCAAAGCCATGTGCCTCATCGTGGCTGCCGCTTGCCGCGCTTTGCGTAGTTGGCTTTGAAGATATGCTCGAGCCTAGCTCTGGCCTGATGCCACCCACCGCCTCAAGTACCCGCTCGCGAGGCCATCGCCGCTCTGCCAGCGCCAACAGCGAGTTGCTCTATGACAACCTCACCTCCGCCGTCAACCCCACATCAAGCCTGCGCCAGCCCAACACACCCCATGCCAGAAGTGCTCTCAACGATCTGCTCTTTACCCGGCCTGTCTCGCGCACCTCGAGCGCCACCCGCACCGCCAGCGCTTCAGCCGGAACACCCTTTGCCACCCCTCCCACCACGCCCGTCCCCGTTTCTACCCTCCTGCAAACCAGCCTCCCCATCGACTCCGCCCATACCTCCGCCTTCTCGCGAACCCCCTCAACCCGCGTCATGAGCAACTGCATCGGCCGTGATATCCTCAAGCGTATGGATGCAGCCGCCGCCCGCTGCCCCCCCATTGACCCAGAGCAAATTCATGATCGCGAAGTTCGACGACGTCTGCGAGAGATGAACGTCTTCATTCTTGACAACTCGCTGCGCGAGACGGTTGTTGGGGCCGTACATGGTCACTCCGTTTCCAAAAAGCGCGAAATCTTTCGCTGGGTTCACGCCTGCAACTTCAATTACACCATCGTCGCCAGTCTGGGACCCGAGTGGCGTGTCGACGAAGACTTTATGGCTTATCTTCGCGACGAGTACTACAATGCCGCCAACCTCCCCCAGCGCATGCCGTCTCAAGACTATGCGGGCCCGGACATTGATCCCCTTGAACGCTGTTTCGTCTTTTGTGAGCTTGCCGACACCATCTCCTCGGCCGGCCACATCTACGTCAACGACGAAGATGCGCCCATTACCCTCCAAAAATCTATCGACCTCGGCTTTCACAATATGATTGTCGAGGTCGACCTTGCCCGCATCATGATGCTTGACCACCTACTCCAACCCGAGTTTCGCTGGAACGAAATTTACGATCGGCTTGACTTTGAGAGCCTGCATAGCGCAGCTGATGTGCCCCGGGACATTGCCATTGAGATTGAGCACGCCATTGCCCTCCGTTACGCTTCAGCCGTCAGCTTCGTCATTCAGAGGCACATTCTTCCCTGTTGCAAAAAGGGAATCAAGCCGAAAATCTTTGTCAACCTGCGCGACTTTCCCATTGCCATCCTCCGCTGCCCCGATCGCCTCTTTCGCTTTGTGGCTGCCCTGGCCGCAACGCACGAGCAGAACTGCTTGATTGGTCTCATGTATGAAGACCCCATGGGTGACTTCCTGCCCTCCGAGCTTGGCTATTGGACTCGTCTTTTGCGTGACACCATGGACAGCGCGGGCTGGGTGTCCAAGTTTCAACAAGACGAGAACCAGCTCGATGGCCTTCTTCTCACCCACATTCACGAACAGTGGGGAGCTGCTGACACGGCGCAGCTCATGTGCCTGGCCAACGGCGCCGATGGCGCGTGGTGCAGCGTCTGCACCGTTGGTGCCGCCATTGGGCATGCCTCCTCGGCCGTCCTTCTGGCCAATCTGGCCCGCATTGGCAATAAACATGTGCAAAACAAGTACCGCTCGCACCAGCTTTTGCCCGCCGCCCGCAATGTCCACTACTTGACCACCAACCGGCCCGTGCCCTCGCGACAAGTGGTCTACGGCACCATGGCGCTCGAGGCCGTCTTTGCCTTTCGCAACATTGCCGGTGGCATGGGTTACGACTTTGATCTCGACATCAACGGCTCTGGCGCAAAAACGGACAGCGACACGTTTACCGCTGCCGGCTTCTTTGGAATCGAGCCGCCTGTGCGCCTGACCGCGCTCAGCCCCCCGGCTCACTTTTTGCAGCGCTGCATCGAGTGCTACGGCAACCATCGTCTTTTCCAAGACCCCATTTTTGGCCAGCGACTCAAGGAGCGGGCCTTGGCATGCGAGCGGGCTCAACAAGCCATCGAGTACTCTACACCCCTGGGCTTGCATCAGCTGCTCAAAGAGGTGCTGGCCGAACCGGCCTACGCCCGCACCTGCAAGTGCCAAGCCCTCGAGTCGTGCGACAGACCTGGATGCTCGGAACAGCAAGTCGTGGCCATGGCTCTTCAGGAGCATCGCGTCCTCACCGCCCCTGCTCGTCAACTGCTCACCCAAACGTGCATCTACTTTTTGCACTGCCGCGATGCTTTCAAGAACCCCCACCCGCAATTTCGCTCCCATTTTTGTCAACAGATTGAGGGTGTGGGTCAAGTCATTAGCCTCAACGCTTTTGTGGCTGGGTTTTTGCACAAGTACTTTGCCGACTTTGATTTTTTCGATCTATCGCATCTGCTCTTCTTCAACATCAGCCGAAATGGGGAGGTACCCACGCCCGAGCGAGCACCGTACGACCTCTACCTGCCCCTGGAAGAGTGGGCAACCTGGTGTGCGTACAGCTTGTACCAGCACGGCTTCCGAATTCCCACCGTCGATGAGTTGCATCAAGACACGCTTCGCTACGTGGTGCTGGCCCAAACGCTGCATCACCGAAAGCAGCGACAACAGCCACAACCAGGCAATTCGCACGCGCCATCCTCCGCGGCCGATGACGCACAGACTGTCGAGTGTCAGCTCAACGCGCAGGAATGGTATGACGTTCTGAACGTCTCAAGCTCAGAATTCTCGTTTGAGCCCGCGCCGCATCAACGCCAGGCCCAGCGCCACGTGACCATCCGTGTCCGCGTCGCCGACGCAAAGGTTGCCTTGCCTGTGTGCACCCTACTGGATGATCAAATGCGTCAGTCCATGTTCGACCAACACACCTTGACCCGCGTGAAGCGTGCCCGCTCCGAAGGAGAGCGCACGGCCCCACGGCCCTCCACAAGCAGTGATACCCACAGCCCACCGCAGCGACGCAGGCGCAGCTCTGCCTTGGTGGATTTTATTCGAAGAAGCATTTTTCGTCGCCGCTCCTCTCGAACAAATCCCGGGCAAGAGGACCGCGAAGCAGGCTCTGTGGTCTCTGAGCCCACCTTGCCCCGCCACCGAAGCTCATCTCGCGATGAAAGGCTTAGCCATGCCGACACCTCATCGCTACTGTCCCGTGCCTCGGCACCCGTCCCCTTGAGTGCCGCTCGGCTCTCGCATCAGGATTTGGAGGCGGACTTGGTTGCCGAGTACCATCCTGCTACCACCCCTGCTGCCATCCCTGCCTGGTCCTGAGGATCTGAAGGCGCCACGCGCCCGCGCTGCCTCGTACATTGCTAGACCTCTCCGTGTGATCTCATTTTATTATTTCATCTTATTATTATCATGGCCACCATCACAGCACACGTGTGCGTGACCCATTCTCCTACTTACCCCACCACATCAGGCCAGCTCCTTGACACAGAGACCTGCGGTGAGGGTGCACATTATTCGCGCCCATAGACGTATCACATCATGAGACCATCATCCGATATCATACTCCTGAGCTCCAAGAGAATAATGTTATCATCATCTGCTTCATTTATTTCCAATGATTGTCATGCCTTGAAATCGAACTTTGAAATGGTCAAACCCGAGCCCACAAGGCTATGACTGCCATGCCGTAGGAACGTGTGCCCGTGGAACATGCCACATTTGAGCACGTTTTTTTCACGCGTATGGCGCCCAATCCCATCTCATGTCTCTCCAGACGCGCGACCGAACTGAATAAACGAACCTTAAGCAAGCAAGACATAAAGAAAAGCAAACTACAATATCTCTATAAACTCGTGTGAGAAGCCTACCTCCTCGAACGCATGAAAGCTCAAGCAGGGGTAGAAGAAGGAGCACGGGAAAGCGAGCGGCTGAGACGGAAAAAAAAGGGAAAAAAAGGTTAAAAAACATGAAAAAGAGAGAGAACAAAGGAAAGTGAGGACGATCACACAACACACACACTCACACAAAAAAAAAAAACGCTGACAATGCGTCTTTTCTGCATCACACGTGTGAACGCCACTTCTCTCCCTCTTTTCGCCTTTGAGCTGTCGACGTGAAACGGCAGCGCAGGCGGTGCATCGCGAGACCTTCTTCGAAGTTGTGGTGGCCTGGTGTGGATATTTCCTGTTTGCTTTTCCTTTAACGAGGTCTGTTTCAGACAGCCTGGGCCGTACTCTCCTTTGACGGTCGCAATGCCTCTGGTCTCGTTCATCTCGTCTTCCCTCACCCGCCCTTGCTGCGGCGGTGCTTGATTCAAACTGGTGGCGTCGTAGAACCAGGAGCCGCGGCAATGGATGTCCAGGCCGACTTCCATGATGCCTTTGTGCCTGGTCATGCGACGTTTGAGGACTTCAACACGGTACGCCTTCTCAGTCGTGCACCGCGCGCGAGCCACGACCGACTCACGCTGCATCTTGTGCTGCATCTTGTGCTGCATCTTGTGCTGCATCTCATGCCTTTTCTGCAGGCCTTGTCTTCGGCCTTGATTACTGGTACCAAGGCCAGCCATCAGCTGCCTAAGGTCAGATTGGGGGCTGTCGCTCTGGTGTTGCTGGTTGGGTTGCGCCTTCCTGACCACTCTTTCGATTTGCCCTGTGGCCTGAGCTAGAACCATGATCATGACTTTCACATGATGGAAGCCGGCTTTAAGGAACGGGCCATCAAGCTCCAAGACCGCCTCGCTCGCCTGTACGCCTGCACTGCATCTGCCCGCTAGAATCAGATGGCCAAGTTATGCTTCCTTGTGCTTAGCCGTCATCTCATGATGTCTCCTTCGGCTAGGTTGCACGCCTCCTTGGACGCCATTGGACCAGAAGGTGGAGTGGCTGCCGGCCTGCCTTCAGATTTGGACGATATTCACGATGCCCTATCCACATCACTTGATGCAGTCTATGAGCGCGTGGTTCGTCCTTTACCATGTTTTGCTCAACCACCGCAGCACGCCGTCTTGCTCGATGCTCATTTGTTTCCCCACCCTTTTGTGAATTTCTCTCGAATATTTTTCTGGGACACACAGGATATCGCTTGTGATGAGGTCCTCGGCGCTCGGGAGAAAGAGCGACAGGCTCTCAAGGTAAGGCAGCGCCCATTCTCAACCTTTGATTGTTCTGGAAGACCCCATCTCCGATACACGTGTCCTGATACGTGTTGGCGCTGGTCGATACCTCGTTCCTCGCCTGTTTATTTAAACCATAGTCAAGCACCTCCAGCACCACTCTGCAACGTCGCTCCGGTGCTTGGAATCAAAGCTCGGCGCGCAATGCAGTCACCGTCATGCATGCACAAAACGTGCAGCGCCCACAGGTGCGCATTGGCCTTATCCCTACCTTCTCAGATGTGCATGCCGCCCGGCCACCGACCGACCTCACATATCATGTTCTCTATCATCTCGGGTACAGCTTCGGTTCCAAGTGCCCGTGGATAACTCCGCAACGCCCTTTGTACCCCGACTGGTGGAAAAGCCCCATGCTTCGGTTTGTATCTCTGCCTGTGAAGCTTTCCGATTGCAAAGGACATACAGAGAGACACGCGATCTTCATTGAGCTTCTCAACTTTTTATGTTCTTCTCCTCAGGCTCCACTGGACCTGACCCTTGTGCCTGTGGGAAGCACTTCCACGGGTGGCGAAGCGGTGAGTTTAGCGTGTACTATAGCCAGCTCGTGAACCGGTGTGGGTTCTAAGCTTATCCAATCGTGACCTGGGCCTCCGGCTCAACTAGGACTCATTGATGGTCGACCACTTGGAGAAACTGGGCCTGCGGGATCAAGCAAACACTGGCTTTGACACATATTGCCCACATCCCTACTTGACAGAGCTCAACGAATTTGAGGTGCCACAACACCAGCTTCAACCGCACGAAGAGCGACTCTATGGTGACCTCGAGCAAACGACTTGCACCTGGGTTGGCACACGAGAGGCGCTCGTTGTACGTTTGAGCCTGACCTAACACAAGCGTTCTTCTGAGAACTGACGCTGCGCACACGATGCTCCACCTGCGCGCGAGCAGTGCCCCACCGTGCTCGTCGCATACTGCATTGACATGTGCTTCATGTCGGTAACTCTCCGAATAGGGCTTGATTGAGCGACTCAAAAGCGTTTCTGAACTTGCCATTGATCTTGAGGCGCACAGTTATCGCACCTATCAAGGCTTTACGTGCCTGATGCAGGTTCGTATCAGCGCCATTCCAAGGCCTGCAATCAAGAAGTTGTCGATCCTGCAGCCATGCCTGATTGGAACGTGCCATCCCCCTTTTTTTTTTTTGCTTGCTCCGTCTCCTTAGCTGTCGACGCGCAGCGAAGATTACCTGATTGACACGCTTGCCTTGCGTGATGACCTCAAGTTGCTCAACGTCATCTTTGCTGATCCTGCCATTCTCAAGGTGGGTGTACCTGCTCATCTGGGCTTGGCGACAAGAGGTGGTTTGAAAATGCATGGTGGTTGGCGAAACAAGCTGTGGTTTGAGCTCACCCGTTTTGCTGCTTTCCACCTCGGCCGTGACTGTCGAACATATGGCAACCCAGGTGTTGCATGGAGCAGATAGCGACATCTTGTGGCTACAGCGAGACCACAGCCTCTATATCGTGAACATGTTTGATACGGGACAAGCCACCCGTGTTTTGAACTTTCCTCGCCATTCGCTGGCCTGGCTCCTGCAACATTACTGCAATTTCAAGGCCGACAAAAAGTACCAGCTGGCCGACTGGCGAGTCCGCCCTCTTTCTGAGGAGATGCTTCACTACGCACGCTGCGACACCCATTTTCTGTTGTACATCTACGATCGATTGCAGTGCGTGACGTTCAGCCTGATCCCCCTTTGCCCTTCTTGTTCGTTCCACCTAAGAGTCGCTGGTGTTTTCATGCTCCATTCCTCACTCTACAACGTCCTGGTTTGGTCACGGGATAGCTCGGAGCTCTTGGCGCAAGGCAACGAGCAAGCCAATCTGCTTCGTGCCGTTTATCAACGCAGCAAAGGTCCGCCTTGGGACTCCACTGCTTGTGAGCCCATCTCATCATATTTTCGCGTGCAAGGACTGACTCGGTGCCACGCAAACCGATAGAACTCTGCTTGCAGCGGTATGAAAAGCCTTTCTACTCGCAGGCCACGGCCGAAGATGCACTGAACCGCATGAGCCGCAGCCTCGTGCCCTCGGCCGTCGAGCTCTTTATGGTGCGCGCACGCACATTCTTGTTTTCGAATCGGGCATCCATCGATTCGCTGGCCGGCCATGATTATCTTTGCTGTAACCTCTCACGAATCATTTCTGCTGATAGGCCTTGCATGCCTGGCGCGACCAGGTCGCACGCGACGAGGATGAGAGCCCCCGGTATGCGATCGTCCTCATGTTTACCTTACCTAACCGCCATGCTTTGCTGATATCTGATTGATTTGGGGCGGTCATCTTATCCTTGTGCAACACCAACAGCTATGTGTTACCGGATCACATGTTACTGGAGCTTGCCTCTCGAGCGCCGACAGAAACAGGCCAAATTCTAGCCTGTTGCCAGCCCATCCCACCGCTTGTGCGCGTCAATGTTCAACTCATTCAGGACGTGAGTCGGATCCCAGCTCGTCTTGCCTTGAATTGTGCACTTTTGCCGTCTGCCATGACCGCTCGCCTGACGCGTTGGCTGCAGATTATTCTCACCAAGGGTGAGGCCATTCACGCCATGATGGCGAGCAGCAACCGATTTTATGCTGCAGATGCCACCGATTTCCACGGTGGCCACGAGGAAACCGTCCGTCGTGTGCATCGATTTGACAAGCAATTCCTCGGTGCCCAGGTCAGACGGGTCGAAGCTTTTTTTGTTTCGAACAGCATCTTAGTTTTGTAATCCTGTTATGCTGTTATATTTTTTCCCTCGTGATCGGCTTTGAGGCTCATTGATGCTTTGGGGATGGCTCTTGGTAGGACCACGGTCACCTTTTCCGCAAGCCTTCACTCACGTTTGCTGTGCCCGCAAGTGCACCGGTTGCCAAGTCTCAGTACAAGGTATATTGATTTGCCGTTGAGGCTTTTAGGCTGCGCTCTTGACATTTTCAGCAACAGTCAATGACCCCGGCCTGGCATGGTATCCCCGTCTATTTAGGGCCGCAAGTTGGCGGCTGAAGTTCTTGCTTCTCTCGGCTCCGAGCGCATTTTTACGGAGGTGCCAGAAGAGCATCGCGGGGCGCTGGATCATGCAAAAGACTATGAAGCTCGTTTGGAAGCTTTGCGTCAGAAGGCGACCGATGCTGCAGCCGGGGCAGACGAAAGCACCGCGGGTTCAAACGCCGTTCCTGACGAGTCAAGCGCCGGGACGAATCGAGCGTCGGCCATTGCCATCAACGATAGTGATGACGACCTGGATATTGTGGCACTTGCTGATCGGCTCAACGCTTCTCCTCCAGAGCAAGGTATTATCACCGTCGTGGGATCAGAGTGGTGTGCTGATATTAATCCAGGCTCTTTGACGCGTGCCCAATCCCAGGTGATGAGCAGCCTTCCAAGAAGGGCAAGCACCCGAAGCAGGACAAGTCTCTGGTATGTTTATTTGCTTGCTCGCTCGAACAATCCTATGCTCATGACTCTAGCTCGGCCGGATCTCAATTGGGACAACTCTTGACAGAAGAAGACGGTTCAGGCAGCCGATGTGAAACGTTACGCTTACACAACTTCGGGCGAAGAATTTGCTCAAGGTTTGTTGGCAAGTTCTGCCATGTGGGCGGCCACCCTTTCAACTCATCTACCCCGGCCTTTGCAGGATCCTCTGCCGCACGAGCACAAGTGAATCCCATGGCATTAGGCGAATCCAAACCCAAGGTTAGTTTGGGGATGTCGCGATCACCGCCACCAACTTTGGTTGAATCGCTCAAAACCCAATGGTGCTTTGCTCAGAAATCCAAAAGGGACAATGGTAGCAAGACACGCAAGTCTGTGCACAAGAGCTTTTCTTTCAAGACAGGTCGTTAAATTGCAGACTTGTTGCAGCACTCTTCTCCCTCCCCCCTCCTTTTTTTTTTTTTTGGGCAAAAGCTGAGCCAGCTCCAATTCATGACAAGGTATTGGTACATCCGGATGTACAAAGAAAAACAACTGATTGCATGCAAATTGTGCTTGTTCTGTTTTTCGTTTTCCATCAAACATGTTCAATTCTTTCTATTCCCCGCGCGGCGGGAGAATGGTGGACTACCATGATGAGCAGGTGCAAGGAACAGTGCAAGACCGCACTTTCACTCACTCACGGGCAGACAGGCAAACAGGCAAACAAGCACCTGGACAGTTAGGCACATAATCGGTCAGAAACATCCAGCCGGACAGCCAAACAGGTGCACGGACAGAGAGTTGATGCCCCCATATTGGTTGGCCACACACGGGGCACGCAAACACACGAGAAAAATTTCAAAGAGCGGGGACCAAGAGCATTTGCGCGCTGATTCATCTACAGGTACGCTTTTCATCGTTTGAGAGAGTCTGCTCTGGGCACGTTGACATGAACACGAATAGCGCCAGTCAAGTCAGCCGAGACAATGGTGATGCTATTCGTGATGGCCTGGAGCTGGCTGGAGCCAAAGGTGGCCACGGTCGTCACGGCTGCTTGAGCAGCAAAGGCGTAGTACTCGCCATTCTTGTCGCGACGCCAGCGTCGATTGTTAGCTGGCGGATCACGGTGGCACTCCCACAGGTAAATGCGTTGGTCTTCAGAGCCGCAGACGATATAGGCGCCATTGGAACTATTGGTAAAAGACAAGCACGGCATGTCCACAAGCGAGGGCCGTGTGAGATTGTAAGCGGTAAAAAGGCGTGGTGTGGGGATGGCCAGTATGGAAGGGGGTGGGGTTTGGGGGGCATCGCAGTACCTGAAGGAGGCTGCAATCTGTGAGCTATGATTGGTGAAGCCTTTGTACTTGCAGACGAGAGACAGGTCGGAGAGATCAAACACACGAAGACGCGAATCATTTGTGGTGATAAGGAGCTGGCGCTGATCATGCGAAGGCATGATGCCGCTGACTTTGCAACGCTTCTTCTTGCCCGGCATGAGCTGCAATTGTGTGTGGTAGCGCATTTTGGCGGCGGTCTTGAAGAAGACGCAGCGCCCATCATATGTGCCGGCCACAACATAGCTACCATCCTTGCAGAAGGTGGCTGCCGTCACAAGGTTGCTTTCTATAGTGTGTGGTGGGCAAGGTCACAAATTGTAAGATATAACCCCATGTTTTATTGCGATGTCGCCCAGGCTCAAGGCACATACCACCACCCGTAACTTCAGCCTCATGAACCACCTTGCGTTGCATGATGTTCCACAACCGAAGCTTGCCGTCAAGCGAGCCACTCAAAAAATACATCTCATTCTGGTTTATTGTCACCAATCGGAAAGGTTAGGCAAATGTCAAGATCACACAACCACAAGGCACGGCCACAGCAGCAGACAAGACACCTCGGACACACACACATCTTGAAAAATATCATGCTTGGCAGGAGATGAGGAGATAACAGGACGCACCTTGGGATGAAAGGCTAGGGCGGTGACAAAATCGCTATGTGTAAACGTGGCCACGGGGCTGGAGCGGCGCAAATGCCACAGACGCACTGTCATGTCCATGCTGGAAGAGAGGAGGACGTGATTTTCCTCCGAAGGCGCCCAGCATACGTCAAGGACATCGGCCGTATGTCCATGTAGCTCGAGCAGCGGCGTGGGGTGGAAGACGTCCGATTCTGAGGCGGGCCCAAAATCCTTAGTGCGAAAGCTGGGATCGGCAGTTTCCTTGAGAAGCTTCGCGTGCATAGCCTCAAAGTGCTCTTGTACTACCCAGACGCGCACGAGACGATCCTGACCAGCCGTGGCCATGAGTCGGCCGTCAGCACTGAAGCGCATGGCCCAGATCGAGCCCTGATGGCCCGCCGGGATATCCTGGGTCATGCGTACGTAACGAAAGACGCGTGGGCGGTCTTTGACGTGGGAGCTGACTTTGGTCAGTCCGTCTGCGTCATCAAGCGAGTTGCGGTTCTCACGTGCGTCCTGCAGCCGCCGCAGGGCACGGTTTTTGGCGTTGGAAACCGAGGTTTTGGCGCGTGACAGGGCGCGCTTCACCCGAGAGCGGGTTGTGGAGGACGTGCCATCCTCATTGTCGGGATCGACAGCGTCTGTGGAAGGCGTGCGTGAGAGGTTGAGTTCATTGGTACGCCGGATGACTTGCAGCGCTAGTGGGCTCAGCATTTTGGGGAGGATGGCGTCCGCCTCGGCGAGGGTCATGATTTCACCCGTGTCCAAGCATTTGAGGCGAACGCGACGAAGGACATCGTCATCCGACATGACGCGTCCCGATGCGGTGCGCGGTAGGACAGCCACATTGCTCAAGTCCTCATCGCTGCCAGTAGGGCAGACGGGAAAAGATTTAGTAGCCGCCCTTGCAGTCGTCTTGGCAGCCGACCCTAGCTCGGGCACGCTTTCAGATGGTTGGTCAAGGCTGCTGCCCAGGCTCACGGTGGGTGTGGGGTCGACAGGCGTTTCGGCAACGCTTCTTGAGAGCGCTTCGGCTGATCCGAGCGGATCGGCTGACATGGAGGCTCCAAGGGGCGTCTGATTGCCGCTGTCGAGACTTGTCGTAGAATCATGTGCTACGGCAGTATCCGTGCTCTTCTGACGGCGTCGGCGAGGCGGTGCCACAGGGGCGGGTGCATCGGAAGCTGGGGGAAGTAACGTGAGCACGCGAGGAGTGGGTTTAGAACGGGAGCTGTGGTTGTCGGAATTTGCTGGACTGGAAGCCGTGACCCCAGCTTGTTGACGCTGACTGGTCTTGCGGCGGCGGGCCGGGGCGACGGGGGCTGGGCTAGAACTGTCGTCAGCCGGCCCAGTGTTAGTTTGTGTTTTTTCGGGCAAGACCGTGGGCGGAGCGGAATGAACCATTTGACGAGGAGTAGTGGCTCGGAGGGCAGCGGCTGCATGGGAGGCCGAGGCTGGCATGGGCACGACCTCCTCCACCTCTTCAACAATGTCGAGGCCAGAATGGCTCCGCTGGGACTCGAGGGTGAGTTGCTCGAGCATTTCGCTGGTCAAGCTGGGGGAGCGAGTGCGATCCAGGTGGCTGCCTGGTGGGGGCAGATCCAGCCACGAGTCGGCAGCGTCGTCATCTAGCTGCAAAATGTCCGAGTTAAAACTGATGCGGCGCGGTTCTCCATGATCGGGATCACGAGAGCGCCGGCGCCGGCTCCCCTCGCGAGATGAGCCGTGGGTACTGCGGCGAGCGGCTGGGGTCTTAAAAATGGTATCATCAGCCCCGACACCAGAGCTACGATCAAAAGTGTCACCAGTATTAGGATCAGCATCATCCCCAGAGGGTGAATCACCATCGACCTCGTCGCCTTCCTCTTCATCACTGCTGAGGTCGGAGCAGGCTGACATAAACTCGTCTTCGCTGTCTGACAGGAGTTCAGGCTCCTCCACGCCAGCGTCGGCGTCGGCGCTCGATGCGGCCGTTGTTTGGGCCATGAGATCGATTGTGGCTGATCTAAATCCTTCAAGAAGGCCGTGCCGGCAACTTAAAGCCTCCCACTTTGCAGAGGGATCGGGCGGGTCGGCGGGCTTCCAAAACGGAGATGAAAAGCCAAGCACCGACCCTGCCACAGCAGCAAGCAGCAGCACGTAAAGCTGCTGATCATCGAAAAGCAGATCTTCTTACTGGTGCCCTGTTGGGTTCAATGCCAGGCAGCAGCGAGCAGGGAGCAGGGAGCAGGGAGCAGGGAGCAGGCAGCCGGGAGCAGGGAGCAGGCAGCACCGGTGTGACTTGTCCACACAAGGATGCCCTTTCGGTTCAGCTGCGGCTATTTCTAATCTGAAGCCCGCACGTTTCAAGTCAGGGGCTGGCTTGGCGTCTTCATCTTCTCATCCAACTGCTGCATCTTCTCCTGAAAAGGAGATCCTTTTGAGATTATAATGTTATCAACAATCGTTCTCAACACTTTCTTCTGCTACCAATTGTGATCCCAATTGCAGTGAAGTCGTCATTTGTCAGCATTCAGATGTATTACGTAATCTCCTGCTTGTGTGTGTGTGTGTCTCTCTCTCTCTCTCCCACTCACACACACACACAGACGCACAGACGGAGACGATGGCAGGGGCACCGGCAGCCAGGAAAAGGGGCAGGGCTGACAGCGGGTTGAGATGGACCAGACCTGATAAGAGTAGTATGATGCATGGTCGTGGTTGATTGAGCAGGTCACGGTTGGTCCTTCTGGAAACTCGTACGCCAGATGTCAGCGATATGGCGCTGCCAGCTGGGCCCCGGAATGGTTTGCGCAGGTGTCCGCTGCTATGTCATGACCGCAGTCAGCATCTTTTGGTGTGCTTTGGCGATCGAATCAAGAGCCAAGCTCGTTTGAAGTGCACGACTCTCAATTACCACAACGATTTCTTGGCTTGTGCCGCAGCATTGACGTGGTCTCCCTCAAGGAATGACCACAGCGGGGGCGTTTGACCACCATTTCCCTTGCTTCTGCTCTGCGAAGCACTGCGCACTGCCTTTTCCGTTCGAGCCACATCCTTGCATGAACTCCCCCGCCCCCCGCCAAGTCCCCATACGTGCTTGGCTGACCGCCTCGCCTTCTCTACATTGGTTTTGCTGGAAACGAGCTGGGCGCGGGGCGTGAAGGGCTTGTGCAACAACAAATTCCCGTTTGGAACACAATCCTCAAACAATCGATTGTGCATTCCCACCGTCAAACATGGACTCGATCAGCTTGGGCCAACCCCAAGCCCGGCCCATCTGGCGCGACCTGGCCGCCACTTCAAGGTACACATTCATGGGTCTAATGTGCGTTGTGCGCGCGCCACAATCCCTGCTAGCAACTCACGCTTCGGATTGCACGCGCTTCCTCGCACCTCAAAGTGAGGGGAGCCAACGGAAGATGGTGCTCCAGTTGGATGGCTTTGATCACAACGAGAGCGTGGTCGATGGTGAGGCTCATGAGCACCAAGCTCAGCCTCAGCAGTCAGACCTGGACGGTAGGCATGCATGGTCTGAGGTTGTTGGACTCAAAAGTTTGTCTTGCTTCCTTTCTGATCACATAATCACATGTTCTTTCATGGTCTTGTGCAGACGGCGTGGACCTTGATGGTCTGCCAGACTTTGCGGATGACCGCCCACGCCGCAACATGGTGCCCAAGCGTCTTTCCGATGCCTTCAACTTGGAGCTTTCCGAGGACTTTCTCATGTATCTCAACATCACGTCTGAGGATGTGGCGGCGGCCGCCCTTGAAGATGACGCTTGGCGAAGCGACGCGCATGATGCCCCACCCACACCGGCACAGGCACTGGCCGCCATGACCACCAGCAGCCCTGAGCAAAACAAGTTTGTCGCACAGGAACAGCTGCATCCAGTATCGCAAGCCCGTCGTCGGGAGGTATCCAGCAGTCGCTCCGCTCCCGAGCAAGGTGATGAGGTCCCTGAGAGCGACGATGATGAGCAAACTGCGGAAGAGGACGACGCCTCCGAGTCACCCAACTCTCGCGAACGTATGTCCTTCAGCACATGCTCCTGAGCCACATGGTTTGCAGTGCCTGCTTTTGATGCCTTCCCAAGTGGAGTTTTTGCCCAGTATGCGCTCTCACTCACACACACTCTCTGTGCGTACAATCGCATGCATGCACCTGTGCCACTGTGGGGGTTCTACCATCATCACCGTCATCAGGCACCAAGAGCATGCCCAATCTGGACCGGGAGCGCATTCGCCGCACTTCAAGCATCATGCGCAGCAAAACGCTATCCACGGCTGATGCAGGGCCCATGCGCAAGCTGCTGCATGGGTCGGGCACGCAGGAGCATTTGGCTTCCCTCCTTTCAATCACAGCCAACAAACGTCGGACGACCATCATTGCCGTTGATGCCGACTTTAGCCTGCCCCAACTCGCCGAGGCTACCACGCCAACCTCGCCCCGCTCCACCAACCGTCTCTCCACAAGCAGTCACGTTGAGTTACCCGGTGCTCGTGTCGCCCGCAGCAGCAGCCACGATGATGATGAAATCTGTGAAGGCGACTTGACCTCCTTCTTCAAAGCGCGTCGTGGTTCGTGTATATCTCACCCTGGGCCAAATCACTTACAAATGCGCACGTCATTGTCACTGGCAACAGCCTCAGTTTCAAAGGGGGCACACCACTCACTTCTTGCTCTCTGATCTCCACATCTTAGAGCTCAAAATGTTCCGTCGCAAGCTTGCAGAACAATGTGACATCAATTACCGCCTTGAGCGAAACCTGCGCACCCTCGACGAGAGCATTGGCCTGCTCATTCGTCACCGCATCTCCGTTGAAGATATCGACTCGCGGCTTCTAACCTACGACTTTCGTATTTACAACAGTATGTGTTTGCGTCTTGCCGCACGCATACGGATGCTTCGCTCGCTCACACCTACTTTCTTCCTATGCACAGGTAAATTGATGTCCTCGCGCAAGGAGCAGCAGTACGGCATCTTGTTTTACTTGTTGCAAAATGAGGCTGCCTACATTGCAACCCTTTCACGTCAACTCTCACTCTCAGAGATTGATGGTACGTCAGGCTTGCTCAATTCGTTGGCTTCAATTTGGCGTGGTTGTGACACCCTGGCTCAATCTGGTTCTTGACACAGACTTCCTGCAGACAGTCATGTTCACGCTCTTTGGTAATTTTGAGCCGAAGGAGGAGCACATGCTTCTGTCCGTCTTCCAGCATGCCTTCAAACTTGAGTTTGCCGCGGCCAAGGATATCAACAGCGTCATGCGCAACAATAGTGCCATGTCCCGCATGATTACTACCTACACCCGCCGTGGACTCGGTCAGCAGTACCTGAAGGATGTTCTCGCTCGCCAGGTTGGTGACGCGTTTCGAGTGCTGCGGAGCGCCTGTGCTGCACGTATCAAGCGCCTTTTCAGTACCCTGGCATGCTTGTGATCAAGTGGAGATGCCCTCACGCTCTTCTTCCTGCTTCTTGCCATGCAGGTCGGGCTTGTATTTGAACTCAAGGGTCTGGGACTCGATTTAGAGCCCGTCAAAATTTACAATGAGCTTGCCAAGGAACACGGGCTGCCTGAAGGGGTCACCGACCCGGTCACTGCTCTCAAAGCTGCACCTGTGCAGGAGGTGCTCGAAGAGCGCAGCCGTGCTCTGCGGGAACTAACGGCGCGCTTCGTTTCAGCCATCGTGGAAGACGTTGAGGCCGTGCCTTACGGCTTGCGCTGGCTCTGCAAGGCCATCCGCGCCGAGTGTCTTCAGCGGTTTCCCGACTCCTCACAGGAGGTCTTGGTCTCTCTCTTGGGCGGCTTCATGATGCTGCGCTACATCAACCCAGCCATCATTTCTCCTGAGGCCTTTGCTCTCATTCACCGCAAGCCGACCAACTTGATCCGCCGCAACCTAACACAAATAGCCAAGGTTTTGCAAGCCATCACCAATGGGTATGATTTTGCTTTTCTGCGTGGTTCTGGTCACGCTCAGATCAGTCTCCATCGCGTTGCAGCTCATTGCTTTTTTGCTCTTATCTCCGTGCCTTTCCTCTTGATGATGATGGGAATATTAGAACCAAATCGGTCACGGGCTCACTTGCCATTTTGCAGGACTTTATCCGCGAGCAACGCTCACGTCTGGGTCGCTTTCTGCTGCAGTGCGTGCCGCACGTGCATCATGCCATGATCTTGGTGCCTTGCGTTCTTCTTCACGGGCCCACCTGGGTGTTGATAGGCTGTGTGAGGTGGAGGACTTTGATCACGAATACCAGATGGAACGTCTTTCGGCTTTGGCGTCCCTGAGCAATAGCATCTCGATCACACCCAACGAGATCTACACGGTGCATTCCTTGTTGTGGAAGTACCAGTCTCAATTGCAGCTTGATAAGAGCTCCCCGCTGGGAGCAGTCTTGCAGCAGCTAGGCGAGCCACCAACCAAAATCTCGCGCGAGAACAATCTGCTGATGGAGTTGGCTTTGAGCAGGTCCGTCGGAGTACCCTTCTTTTTTTGCTCTTGTTCGAATGTCTCCCTCTCTTCTCATCGCGTTTTCTCGCCGCAAACAGTCCCGTGGAGTATTCCACACGCCGAGGCAGTGGTGGCAGTGCTGCTAGCAGCCAAGTGCCCCTTGAAATGCAATGTCAGTCGCCAAAGCCCAGCTCGCTGTTGGTGGTTTGACAACGCTAATGATCGAAGCGCGCGCCTCACATTTGTTTTACGTCTGGGCTTTGCCCTTGCCCCTTCTCTTTGGCGGCCTTTTTCATGTAGCCATTACTGTGAAGCAGCTGCGTTTGCTCAAGCTAGAGCTCGAAAAGACCAAGGCAGCGTTTGAAAGGTAGGGCCGGTCAATAACAGATTGCTGGGTAGAGTCAGGGGCGTTATGACACGAGAGGGCTAATCACCAAAATACCTGTTTGCTAGCGTGTGTGAGATCTATGCCATCTTGACCGAGAAGATCGAAGCCTACCAAGATTATTTGGAAAATGTTCGCGGCCAGGTACATTTGCACCGCACAACTCGAAGCGTTTGTTGTTAACACAACCGAGCACGTGCATTGACTGGAAAACCGCAATCTTGATCTCCAGGCAATTTCGGGCTCGTCATGGGCAACGGAGTTTGTCAGTGTGGGCAAGGTTCAGTTGAAACGGCGCTCCATGATGGCTCGCCGCTACCCGCAGCATGAAATGCTTCCCAAGGTAAACATGGTCGTGCTCTCTCATCCAGCGGCTTCTTTTTCGTCTGGCATTGTGGTTGACATTGACATGTGAGCTGTGAGCTGTGCAATTCCTGGGTTCCCGTCAACACTAATCTCGGGGTTGGTCTGGTGTGGCATCTACCTGCATGTGACTAGGGTTTGGGACCATATCAGTTTAAGCTTACCAAGCTGGACAAGGAGCGTATCATCACTTGGTCTAATGATGCTGTGATTCCTCGCGAGTCAGACCCTGGTCGCAACAACATTATCTTGGTCTACTCCATGCCGACGGTAGGAACAAACAGCGATGATGGGCAGTGCCTTAAAACCCCCGTTCCCTCATCGTTGTGCTTGATGTTCTCTTTGCTGCTCACGGTGGCAGATTGGCCATGTGGTATTGAGCTTGCGACCCAAGGGTCGCCAGGCCTTGTTCCACACCGAATGCAAATTGGAAGACTTGCTGACCAAGACAGAGGATGAACGCCCACGTATGTACCCGTCCGTTTCCTTGGAGCAAAAAAAAAAAAGGCCAGTAGGGTTGCTTTGACAGGTGCACTCATCTTTTGGACCAACTGTTTCACAGGCATGCGACTGGGTAATGTTCTTGAACTGGATGCCAGACGCATGCTGGTCTTGCTGGACAAAACCACATTCAGACTTTGAATTGGCACGGCCTCTTCTTTTAACTGGGCATGACGAACCGGATCCACAAGTGTTCATAGTAAACTCAAGATTGTGGCCTATTTGATTTAAACAAACCAATAGCATGCTGCCAGGTTATGGCTGTTGTTCCTTTATGTTTTCGCATGGTCGGTTTCAGACGCTTTGGAGATCCCACTCCAGTGTCCCTCGAAGCTGCAACTGATTTGGTCAACGTTTTGGTCAACTTTTGTGTATCATAATTGATCGATCTGACCTTACATCAGATTCATGTCCAACAAATCTTCATGAGCAAAGATCATTCATGTGACTAGTGAACCAGTGGCAGGCTGCAGAAACAAGCACAATGCGGCTTGAGCTCTGAAAGATGGGAATAAAAAGTCAATTATGTGTGCAGAAGCTGTTGTTGTTGCTGCGCAAGTGGAGATGACGCGGGTCGAGCGTGTTGGCACTTTGCACCAAGCTATTCTTCTCTTGAGGCTTCGAGTTCAGGGGAAGCAGGAGGAGGAATGATCAGCTGCAAAAACCTGTCCAGCGCTTCAGCATCAAAAACAGAGCGATCTTCCTCAACGAGTTCAACTTCGCAGGGACTATCCCGCCCCGAAGGTACGCCATGGTCCAAGCTTGTGTCAGTGTCCACAGCGGACACCACCACGGGCACTGCGCCCGTGCTGGCCGCTGGAGTGGTGTTTTGAGTCGTTGAGGGGGTGGCTTTGTTCTTGCCATGTTCGCCGCTACTAGAGCTAATTTTTCCAGACCCGGACGAGCCGGCAGAGTGGGGCGACTTGCCCGGCGCGGCAACAGGCACCGGCAGGGCGGGAGCTGAAGCAGCCTGGGCAGCCTTTTTAGCGCGTTCGATGTTGGCTTGTCTTTGCTGCTCAACCATATTTGCCTGAGCTGCCGCTCGCAGGTCGAGGCAGGTGCGCAGTGTCATGAGCGCATTGACGAGTGATATCTACCGTGCCGTACAACACCACATGGGACGGTCCAGGAGAACCCATGCGCCAATGAGGCTTTGCGACTGCAATTCTCCACGTCACCGGGTGCCATCCATGTAGCAGTGAGCCTCATATTCACTTCTTCTGTCTCTGTCCCCTGCTTGGCGAGACTTACCGAGAAGTCGAGACTGAGATTGTCTCGATCGTGGGACAAGGGGTGATAAACGCGCAGCGTCTGGAGTGTCGCCAATTCAAAAATTCATCAGGGCAAAACCAAAAGAATGTGCGAGCGAAAGGCGGGTGTCACAAGGCAGGTGTCGAGTATCAACCTGGATAATGTCTTTGGCAGCAGGCGGGCTGGGCTGGCGCCCGCCCTTGGTGATAGTGCGCAGGTGCAGAGCAATGGCCTGTGCCGACACGAGGCGGTCCTGTGGTAGTCAACAGCACAGCAGGTGTTCATTGAAGTAAGAAATGCAAGCAAAACCCACACTCGTTCAATGGGAGGGAAAACCGTCAGTGCGAGACAATGACAAATCCTGCAAAGCGTACCGCCGCCACGTGTTCCAGTCGTGCCATCACATCTTCGCGTGACCAACTCTTTGGCAAGAGCGGCGCTTCGGCATCTGCGCGCCGTCGGAAAACATTTGAGGCGGGAAATAACGCAGAAAGACATCTGACGAAAAGGAAGAAGACGTAGTTATGTGATGGAGAGCGTTCTCTGTTACTGCGCACCTGGGAGGACAGTGATTTGTGCCAAATCGTGACGCACAAACTCATCGAGGCAGTAAACCAGGGTTCCAGTACGATCGGCAAACTTCTCAGCGTAAACTTTATGAGCCAGCGTCACAATGACGTTGATGAAATCTTGCGGCAAGATCAGGTCAAGCAAGGGACACTCGGCCACTATTTGATGAGCAGCCAGGGTTGCTACGAGCCATGCGAGTCCCAAAACAGCGACAGGTTGAGGTCAACTCGAATAGCGATGAAGAAGTTAATTATGCAGAGACCAGAAAAAAGCCATACGTAAAGTAGCCATAAGTTGAGCAGCGGAGATGCCGTGTCGGTAGAGTTGACAATCCGTTAGCACGTGCAAGAGCTGTGGAGATACACACAGTCACGTCTTATTGTCAGCCACGTGCACACCCAACACCAGCGTGTCAAGGCAGAACCCCAGGCAGGGGTGGCGGGTGCATGCGACCCACAAACCGAAATGCGTAGCATGCCGTAAGGTACGTGGGCCAAGTGCAAATGCGCATGGACCTTTGCATAGCCAAAGTACAATGCACGGAGGCGAGCGGCGTAGCGCTGCAGAACATTATCAAGCTAAAGGGGGCAAGTTATTCTGTGAGGACTATCACAATTGAGACGTGTTGAGCTGGCATGGGGAGTCAGCACTTGCAGCCAACCTGAAGCACTTCAGTCTCATCCATAACGTCAAGATGGCCGTAAAGCTGTACGTAGTCGGGTTTGGACTGCAAGAGGTCTCGGCTCGAAGCGTTGACAGGCTGATCGCGATCAAAGACCACGGCCACGGTTTCACCCGTGTGGGACTGCAGAGTTGCTGGGCCATGCTTTTCATTGTGAACCCAGGTCCCTTCCAGAAAAGAACCACTGCCACGGGGGCACGCATGAAGGAGCATATAGGACCAACATGAATGGCAAGCCCGTGCAAACCCGCAACGAGATGCGCACAAATACAATCGACAGACAAAAGCCGGCACGAAGACTGAGCTGGCCGCGATCTCGAGTCCATATCGGCGCTTACTCAGCAAAGTGAAAGACGCCAGCACCGTGGCGCTGGCCCATAAGAAAAGCACCACGGTAGCAATTGAGGCCTACGTGCACGGGCGCACTGTCCATTTTGGTACCAGCAAACCAAATGTGCTCGCCCTGGCCGTGCGGTTGACCACGGTGCCAGTCACCAGCATATCGCTATGGCAGAAGAAAGCACGGGAGTGGCCAGGAGCAGCGAGGAAGAACACGTCAGAACAACTGGAGCGTGAGCTCGGTGGTCTCGACGGGTAGGTGCACGACGGAAGTAGGAAACGGCCCATTTCCTGACCTGACAGCGAGAGCTCCAGTACATGATGCCTTGCCCGTGCCGAACGTTCTTCTCCCAGTTACCATCATATGTATCGCCAGAGCTGGCAAGTAGCGAGTCAAAGTCCTTGTGAGTCCAGGGCCACAGCACGAACGGACAAGAAGAGAGCATGGGCATGGTGAATTTCATCCCACCTATATCGCATGAGGCCCTGCCCATCTCGTTGATTGTTCTTCCACAGGCCCTCATAGACGCTCCCGTCAGCATACTCGAGGCGGCCCTGCAAGAATTGAGAAAGAAGATGGTCCACACGAAACAAAGACGTCAAGGAGTCGGGCGGCTGTATTCCCGCTCATTACCGGTCTCCTCTGCGCGCGCGGAAGGCATGCGTCGCGAGCCTCAACAAGGGCCTGTGTGCAGACAACCAAGGAAGTGATGGCTGACCTGTCCTTGCCGAACCCCGCGATACCAAGCACCCGTATATGTGACAGAGCCGTCGGCGGCGCTATATCGGCCATGGCCATGGCGTCGCCCGCGCTCCACGTCTCCTTCATATAGGCTGCATGAAAGAAGGTGAGGCCAACCGGGCAACGGTTTAGTCACGGGTTTTGGTGCATGAGAACGGGAACTCGAACCTGCCGTCAGGCCAATGGATGGCACCCTTGCCAGAGAGTGTCGTGTCCTCAAAATCACCCTTGTAGATGAGGCCTTCGGCTGTCGTTAGCACCCCTTTGCCGTGCCAATGACCATTGCTGCAGTCACCCTGTGGTACGTTCCGTTCCCGACCAACCAAGGTGTCAGTGCTTGCTCGTCATGCCCCGTGCTGGCTGGCTCGGTTCAACTCGGCTCGGCAGAGCGGCGCCTACCTCGAAGCGATGTCCGTTCTTGTAAACAATGGTCTGCCGACCATGGTGCAGTTCAGGTTGTGACGCTGCCTGCGCCTCTATCAGGCCCAGCAGCGCAGGCTCCACCACCGTCATGTCGCCGATCGGTTGCTCGAGAAATCAGAGCAGATCCATGAGGTGAGAGAGAGAGCGAGAGAGAGAGAGAGCGAGAGAGAGAGAGAGAGAGAGAGAGAGAGAGAGAGAGAGAGAGAGAGAGAGAGAGAGAGAGAGAGAGAGAGAGAGAGAGAGAGAGAGAGAGAGAGAGAGAGAGAGAGAGAACAAAAGGCAGAAAATGCCAACTTCGCCGTCGTCAAGGTATATTCCAATAACACGTTGAAACAGCGTGTTCTTTCTAAAGAGAAAGAGAGACAGCAAAAGAGATGAGAGAGAGAGAGAGAATGAGAGAGAAATTTTCTGTGAATTTTTTTTTTGGGTCTTCTCTCTCTTTCTTTTTTTTTTTTTTTTTTTTTTTTTTTTGGGTGTTTTGTTGCTACAGCGTTGCTACAGCCTTGAGCTGAAGCGACCGGCGCGTCTGTCTGTCTGTCTGTCTGTCGGTCTCTCTGTGTGGCGCTGGGGTCCTTGGATTGGGCAGCCGTGTCAGCGGTGTGCGGGGAGAGCAGAGCTGGTGTCAGACAGAGGTGGTGTGGCAATCCAGCTGAGAGTCTGCTCTCTGCACGATTGATCGTTGACAGACTTTTCGGCGTTCAGAGCAGGAACGGTCGTTGTCGAGGGCTGCTCTGCGCCAGAGTCGAACTCTTGTGGTCGGGAGCCATATACAGCCATGAAGCTCTCCACGCGACTTTCGCGGGCGCAGCGACATGGGGATGTCGCAACCACCGTTACTTGGAACGCTCGGGGCGAGCTGTGCTCGGCAGGGTAAGGCTATCATTCCGACATTCAAGCCGTCAGCTCTTCTGCTTGGTTTGAGTGCTCATGGACTTGCCTGCAATCTGCGGATCCCCTTGGCTGGGCATCCGTGGCCCTTCTTGGCCAACTCTAGAGATGACCACCTGATTCACACATGGGATGTCGAGCTCAATAGCCCCCGCGAGGTAAGAACGCTGGCTACGCTTCAAATCAGCCAGCCAGCCGCCGGCACTCATAGGGCTTTTTGGAACTCTTGTAGCTTGTGAACGGCGGCGAAAACTTTTTCCCCACCTGCATGGAGTGGGCCCCCACGGTCGGCAAGAAGCCTGGCGATGTTCTGATTGTCGGCTCAGATGATGGTATGTGTGTCACCTTTTTTTTTGGGTGTGTTCATGGTGCAGTGGGCTGCTCAAGCAGTTTTGAGGGCCGGCGTACTGTGAGGGTGTTCCACTCTAACGCTCGGCTGCTGGCGTACTTGTCAGGCAAATATCGCCTTTTTGGCAAGACAAACCGCTTTGAAAAAACAGTGGACGCTCATCAAGGGGCCATCACAACCGTACGCTGGAGCAGCGACGCAAGCTCCTGCCTCACTGGTCTGTCGACGCTCCCACCAAACCGACTTGTGAATGCTTTTGCTGTGGCACTGCCACCGGCACGCGATGCACTGTGCCACTTGTGCATTAATGCCATACATGTACATATACTTAGCGGGAGAGGATGGTGCGCTCAAAGTGTGGTCTCGCAGCGGCATGCTGCGGTCTGTGCTGGCTCAAGCCGGTACGTCATCTCCTCCACCTTTGAGTCATTTTTTTTACCACACCCTGTGAATGCGAGCTGAATCACAGAGCACCAGTTTTTGACGTGCAACTTGTGCTCTTTCGCGACGCTCTTTGCATAGGCATGCCCGTACATGCTGCAGCTTGGGGGCCTGGCAGCAATAGCGTCGTCTTTGGTGCCGGCAAGACGCTGGTGGTCCAGCCCATGAACCCTGGAAGCAAGGGCGAGAGCTGGAAGGCCCATGAGGGCATCGTCCTGGCGGTTGATTGGTCGGTCACGAGTGGGCAGATCGTATCTGGCGGCGAGGATTGCCGCTACAAGGTTTGTGCACTCAACCTGAACGATCGTCAGAACAGCCGTTTGGTGGCGCCACGCCTGATGGAGTGTCGAGTTGCCTTGGGGGGGCCGTGTTTTCTTGTGCCGTCTTCTTAGGTCTGGGATAGCCTTGGCCGGGTTCTGTACACGTCCAGCGTCCATGAACATCCTATCACATCCTTGCGCTTCAACCCTGCCAGCACACACTTTGCAGTGGCGGGTTACAACATGCTGCGGCTCTGCGATGCAGCCGGTTGGTCGGCTGCGTTGGCCAACACTGATGGCGGATCGGTCTATGAGTTGGCCTGGTTACCCGATGGAACGGCTGTTGCGGGGGCTTGTGCCGACGGCCAAGTTTTTGTGGCTGACATTGTTGGCCATAGCATCAATGATGATCGCTACGAGGTGACGCAAAGTGCCCCGGACACACTCACTGTGCGCCGTATTTTGGAAAACACCACCGATGTCCTGGGTCAGTATTTGCTCGCCATTGAGGCGGATATCTTGAGCATCTCGCTCAGCTCGAGTTGATGAGATTGGAGCGTGTCCACACTGCTCAATTGGCATCGCTCTGCTTGGCCTCCTTTAGAGCTGCGCGAGCGGCTGGTGATGATGGATTTGACCAGCGAGTATCTTGTGGCCATCACCACATCGCAGTGCTTGATTTATCGCACGGCGACCTTCAGTACTCCGCTGGCCGTGGAGCTCAAGGCCCCGGTCGTCATGATGAAACTGGCCAGCAGCTGCCTGCTTTTGGTGGATAGTGGAGGCAACTTGGCGGTACGCTTTTGCCTCCCCTCGCAAACGCCTTTATATTTGATTGATCATCCAGTCCGACAAGCCAGTCCATGCCGTGCTCACCTATCCGATCAACTACAGGTCTACAGCATGGATGGTCGGCTGATGAGCAATCCCAAGGTGCCCAACATGACAGCAGAGGCCGTTACTCTGGCTCAGATCACGTTAAACAACGACACGCTCGCGATTGTGCATCCCAAGTGCGTTGCCGGCAATATCGGCCGATTGTGATTGCCCGCTTTGCTGATCTCATATCAACGCGTGCGCGTTGCGCTTTTGCTTTGAATGTGACAGAGACGATAAGCAGTTTATGACTTTTGACGTACAGTCGGGCAAGGAGCTTCGTAAACCCGTGACCCACAGTGTGGGCATTGCGTCGCTGGCGCTGGAGCAAAGTGCGGATGGGCGTACTACCTACTTGGCCCTCGTTGATAAGAACCGGTGCGGGCGTTGCTGCATGCCTCACTTTTTTCTCGCGGAGCAGAGAGGTGGATGCCAGGATTTGAATGTGTGACTTCTCATTTCGATATCACTGTATCCATGTATGCTTCCCCGTGACGTTATGAACAGGGACTTGTACCTGAGTCAGCCGCGTCGGAGCCAGCCGCGGCTAGAGAAGCTGGCCTCGATGATTCAGGATGTCGCCTGGCACGGTTCCGTGCATATGATTGTGGCTCTACTGGACGGCAAGCTCTCGACCTGGTTGTACCCCAGGTATGTTGAGTTGTTTTTGCCACTGATGCAAGCTGGCAATTGCACACGTGCGCTGAACACGCATTTTCGGTGCACTGCTCACAAGCTTGTTTGGTAAAACAAAAACAGCGCATGTTTCTTGGATCCGGATGTGGTGCCGCTGGTCCGGGTTGACAAGGAGACGCACGAATTGGGCTCTCGCCCATCCATTGTGCGCTTTTCAGGCAACTCGTGCCTCGTGCGCCGCGCCGACGGGGCCAAGATCACATTGGTGGCTCCATCCTACGCTGCCATGCTGCACGGCTTTGTCAAGCAGAACAAGTGGAATGAGGCCGTGCGCTTGGCTCGGCTCGTTAAGGTAAGAACCTCGTTCCTTCCCCCGTGCATTACGTGTTAGGGCATGGTTCTGGTCCTGAATGGTTTTCTTTTGGGGTTTCCTTTTGCTGATCCACACTTGTGGCCGGTGCCTGGGATAGGAACGCTCGGCATGGGGTTGCTTGGCTGCTATGGCCACGCACGCCAAACAGCTGTCCACGGCAGAGATTGCATATGCAGCAGTGGATGCCGTGGACAAGGTTGCACAGATTCAGTACATCAAATCTTTGCCTACAGAGGAGTCCCGCAATGCCGAAATGGCATTGCTGTCAAACCAGGTTTGGATGTTGCTGGGTTGCTGCGCCGCGTTATGCGCGGCTTTGTGCTCAGAAGGGGAGGGGCGGTGCGGGAAACGCGAGTATGAACCTCGTGCCGTTTGCCCGCCAGTGATTCCAGTTGCTCCAGGGTTGCTCATAAACTTTTCGCCCTGCTGTGTTAGGCACAAGAAGCCGAGTCCCTGTTACTCCAAAGCGGATTGATTTATCGCGCGATCGACATGAATTGCAGCCTGTGCCGCTGGGATCGAGCCTTGGACCTGGCCATCAAGCACAAGACGCATGTTGACACAGTCTTGGGTTTGAGACAGCAGCATCTCCAGGCCATGGGCCAGCGCGAAAGCTTGCCCAAGTTCATTGAGTACGCCGAGCGCGTCGACGTTGATTGGACCGCAGTTGAGGCCAAGATTGCCGAGGAATGGGACGCCGAGCGCGCTCGCCCGGGTGCTCGCCCTTACGCTGCCTAACGAACACCACGCAAAGTGAAGAAGCAGCAAAGCAAGCATATTCTCGTGTTTCTTAGTGTTAAAATGGAGGAGGATGTCAATTTTATACCAGTCTCTTAGTCTCCCACGAGATTCATAAATCACACACCCCGCGCTTGCCACCAAGCCACACATCTCGAGACAAACTCCCACCCACCACACGTACCGCCCAGCTTGTCGCTTTGCCGTCCTTGATATCACCACACCCTGCGGCGGTGGGCTGGTTCTACTTGTTGTAGCTGATAAAGCAGAAGTTGCAGCAAAGTATTCACTGTAAGTAACCATTCTGTGAAGCGGTGCATCGAGTTATTGTCGCAGAAATGGTCGGACGCGTTGTGTTTATCTTTTGAGCTGGATGGCGAAAAACGGCAGTTGCAGTTTCGCATCAAGAAGAGACGGCAGCACATCGTTTTGGGGCCTTTGCTACCTGGGACAACTGATAGCTTGTGCGCTTGGGCTGCATTTGTAAAGCCAGGTCATGATGGGCCTGCGTGTGTGCGCTGTTGCGGTCGTGGTGCTCGCGTTGGCGGGTAGCCTGGTGGTGGCCAAGCCGCAAGTCACTCGCAACGGCGACGACCTCTTGTTCACCGCCGATACTCTGACGGTCTGTCTCTGCACCAAGTCGTTGTTGGCGTGCGTCGCCCGGGCCAGGCGCCGGTCCGTTTGCGCTCCCCTCAAATCTTCTCATCGCTTGCACTGCGCTCTTTGTTGGCCCATGACTACAACGGTTAATTAGCTGGATGCCGATCATGACGTCAAGTTGTCGGCCTCGGCCGGCAAGATTCAACTCACCGATGCCAACACGTTTTTTGATGTGGATGTCGTCGCAACCGTAAGTCTGAGCTTGGACATCGTGTGAGGTTGAAAGCTCGTAGCGCGCATCCAGCCAGTTTCTCATCACAGTCGGCGGCGTTTCACAGCAATTGGCCGAGCTCGAGAGCAACCAGATCATTCTCCGCAACATCGTCGCCGCCCTGCAGCTTGCTGCCGACAAGCTGCCTGCTGCGCAGCAAATGGTGAGACTTGTCTGCTTTCCCTCTGCTCTGCACCTGCCACTGGACTTAAGGCCGAGCGCATGCGAGCGCTCATCACTTCATTTCTTGCGTTCCAGGCTGAAGACGTTATTGATTCTTTCAACATGCATACCGCCAACACCACAGCGTCCCTGCAAGACGCAAGCGCTATGATTAACCAGGTGCGAGCCATTCTCGAGCAACCTGAATCTCCGTTCTGCTTGCCCTTGCCAAGAGGTCTCTGCCCTTTGAGGCCGGAGGTGTGTCTGGCGTTCGCTCAACCAGTCCTCCTGCGTCATGCCACCACAGACCAGCGGTTATCTGCAGGGCAACTTGACGCAGGTGCAATCGGAGATCAGCGGTGCCGTCAACACGACCACGGCTGATTTGACTGATATCGCTGATGCGCTGGCCAATGCCACCGCCAAGCTGAACGACGATGCCACTTACGCCTTTACCGACAACATCACCAGCGCTTTTGCGGGCGCATCCGCCGTCAATGACAACACGATGAACACCATCAACACGGCCAATCAGTCATTGACTCAGGTCATGAGTGCTTCTTACAACTGGTTTGAAGAGGAGCTGTCACGCATTTCACCGGCCTCGACCGCCTGCAAGGCAGACGTGGATACTGCCACCGCTGCTGCGGTCAACAGCTCCACAGCCATCATCCAGGCCCTTCAAAGCACCCTGGCCATAGCACCCATTGCGTCCAACGTTGTAGGTGCGAACCGGGCCATGTTTGCCAACATGGATGCCGATCTTCGTGAGTTGGTTGTCAACTCCGTGCCGCCGCTCAACATGCTCCTCACCCAGTTTCGAACGGTGGTGCGCCAATACTTGTCCCGTACGTTTTCGCAACCTGCTGGATGAATTTGCGTTGGATGGTCTTGGTTTCTGCCTTTGGGTTGCATCTCATGCATTTCTGCATCATATCGGTTGGTTCTTCTCCCCCATTCCAGCCGCCACCATCTCACAATTCTACCCAACAACCGTCGAATCGACCACTCTCTACGGCGCCGCCGTCTCCTGCTCAAGCGAGTGGATGGCCGTGGGCGCCTACGGCGAGGGCAGCTCTGGTGCCGTGTATGTCTATGCTGCTGGCTTTGTCGGTATTGACAATTCTTCCGTGCAGCATTTGGTCTATCCTGCTACGGACACCAATTCCTACTATGGGTTTGACGTCGCGGTACGCCTGGGAGTGTTTGCAGAAGACAGACGCGTCTGGGATATTATTGGTCTGCTTCATGTCTCCCCCCCCTCTTTTGTTTTATTTTCTTGCTAATTCTGTGGTACCTGTTTAGATTGAAGACGACCTCCTGGTCATTGGCGCTCCTTATTCCGATTTGGGCCGGACTTCCAGCGGAGCCAGCCTGTCAAGTTCGGGTGCTGTCTTTGTTTATACTTTGCAAGGGGGTCAATGGAATTTGAGCCAAACGCTGACCTACAGCGACCCATCAACCAGTGACTTTCTTGGCTACAGCGTGGCCATTGGCGATGATTACATTGTCGCTTCAGCGCCGCTCGCCGAGAACACATCGTCGTCGGCTGGTGGCGTGATCATCTTCCAGCGCGGCAGCAGTGGCGCCTTTACAGAGACCCACGCTTTTTTCCCCGGCGATGTCAGTGATTTTCTCGGTTATGGGCCGGATGCCGTAGCCGCGCACGGCGATTGGATTGCCGCTGGCGCACGGTTGGTTTCTCTAGTCGCTTGGCACCGACCGCCTCCCTGGCCTTGTGCCCGGTACGTCGCGGTGCTCACCAACTTGACTGAACCGTAGGAATGCCGAGGATAGCAGCAATGGTGGGGGTTCAGCACACGGTGAAGTCTTCATGTTCTATCGCAAGACGGGCAAATGGACCTTTTTTGGTCGCATCGCCCCGACTCGCACATCCTACGACTATTTCGGTCATGCCCTGGCTCTTTCTCGACGTGCCGATGGCACAATCGTGATGGCCGCCGGTGCCTATGGCGATGATACGTCCTCTTCAGGGTCATATGTTTCATCAAGCGGTTTGTCTTGCCAATGCCCTTCCCGCCTTGTTCTTTTGGGGCTAGTCTGCAGTTCCTTGATTTCGTCCTCACGCGATCATCATGATGATGGTGGCACTTTTTTCGTTGTCTGACAGGTGCTGTTTACTTTTTCGAGATTGCTCCGGGCTCAACGACCATTCGCCAGACGGCTGTGGCCCGGCCTTCGGTCTCACAATCGGGGGCTTACTTTGGTCGCTCCTTGTCCCTGTCCAAGGACGCCACGACCGCCGTTATTGGGGCTGATATGTTCGACGTCTCGGGCTCAACCTCGTATTCGAACGCTGGATCTGCATACCTTTTCTCCTACTCTTCCACTGGCTGGACCGAACTCAAGCAGATCTTTGCCACCAGCCCCAGCTCCTCGGGCTACTTTGGCCGCACTGTGGGCTATGGTGAAGCATACTACGTCGTCTCTGAGCCTTACAACGATGACGTTGCTTTCAACGCTGGCTCGGTGTATGTCTACACTTCTTAGCTGCCACAGCCCGCACGTTTTCGTTGCGTTTTACGTTTTTCGGTCTTTTGCCTCGAATTGAGCCGTCATCATCATCATCATCATCATCATCATCATCATCATCGTGATCGTCCTTCTCGTCGTGATCTTGACAGTAGATGTAGATGCCACAATAGAAAACGCAGAAACAGTAATGCATGCAATGATTGTACATGTAACACTATAACCACTTGTTGCTTCTTTTTTTTTTCTCTCTTGCTTGCCCCCCAATACACACACACACACACACACACACACACACACACACACATGGCGAGCGAGCTGACGCAGGCCCCGGTCTTGGCCCCGACCGGGGAGGAGGTTTTGCAGCGCGAGGTGGGTTTGAGGTGCAGGTGACGTTTGTACATCAGTTGGCTTGGGTCATGTTGCTAGGGGTCTCAGCGAGGCCGTCGTGTGAGGTTGGGCTGATTGAGTGGTGTTGTTTGGTGGTCTGGGTGACAGGTTGTTGTCGAGGCGCCCGAGCAGCTGGCAAGTGCGACGCTAGAGGAGCGCTTTGAGATTGAGCGGTGTGCGGCAGCCATCCGAGCCGAGCCTTTTCACCGCGTACGAGTCCCCCTTCCGCTCCCCCTCCTCCTCTTTGCTTCCTGTCATCGGTTCAACTTGACCTTTTGTACTCCGAACATCACCACGTGTCTTCTTGGTCGCTTGATCGGATTGGGCACGGCTCTACAGGTTGCCTTGCAATTCCCAGACCATTTGCTGTCGTTTGCCGGACGGGTATATGATGCGCTGCGCGAACGCACAGAAGCTTCACTTTTTCTCCTGGGGGACACATCCTTTGGCGAGTACGTGTTCGAATGCACATGCCTCTCTCCATCTTTGCCGACGCGGCGGAAAACTCATCTTTTTTTTTCTTCATGCGGCACTTCGCCTCTCCATCTTCCAGGTGTTGTGTGGACGAGGTCGCTGCTGAACATGCTGGAGCCGACCTCATCATCCATTTCGGCCACAGTTGCCTCTCCAGGTCTGCGACTCATGCCCCCGATTTGAAATTTGCGTGACATTTTGAGGCTGGTCAGATTGTTGATCCCCTGTTCGTTGGTCCTTTGGCTGCCGGTTTGATGCCACCCCACGATGCAGAACCACAAAAATCCCGGCACTGTATGCCTTTGGTCGTTGTCCGGTGAACGTGGGCGTCGCACAACAGATCATCGCGAAAACCGTCGACAAGCAACTAAACCTGCTCCTGTTGACCGCCGTCGAATATGCACATGCAGCCGGTGCGTCCACACAGATGATCATGTCCCAGTGTTGCAGCACCCGAGCCCATGCTTAGGGAGTTTTACTGTCCACACCTCGAGTAAACCCTCTCTCCTTGTCGGGCGCGGGGCATTAAATCTTGTGTGCCCACTTGGTAGAGGAGCTTGCGGAGTCACTGCAAGAGATTTATGGCACAGTTCATTGCGCTCGTGTTGACCCCAGCTACATGGCTTCAGTGCCGTTGCAGCCTGAACAAAACGAAGCAAACGCCACATCCCTGGCTTCCTGTTGCGGCAGCTCTGGGGCCTGTGAGTCAAGTACACCTTGCAACCCCAAATCTACAGATGCTGCCGCGGCCGCGGCTACTTGTGGTAGCTGTTCCACGATGCCCAAGGCCTCAGCCCATGACACCGATTCCACAACGGAAGAGGCATTAACCCTTGTCGATGAGCCCGAAGAGAGCGAGGAGATTGATGATCCCTCGCGCGAGCCGGCACCTATTCCAGCCGCAGTCAGTGCTCGCTCGGCCATCGAGACCGAGCAAAAGCGCCTGCAGTTTGGCCGTGCCAATCTTCCGGCGAGCTCAAGCCTGGGGGAAGACACGGTGGTTCTCTATGTCGGTGGTTAGTCTTGCCCGCACCCCACGTTTTGCATCCCTGTTACAATGTCCTCTGCTTCCTCACTCTGGCCTGCCTCAACTGCACAGCACCCGACGTTCCATTTCTTCGCAGCTTCCTCATGCTCTACAATCAACAACGCGTGCGTTTTGTTGCCCACTGTCTCATGTGCCGCTGGCGTACAATTTATCGACTGCTTAATGATGGCGCTTTTTGGCTCTTTGACCGCTTGTGTTTTGCTTGAAAAATTAGGTGTTCAACTTTGACCCAACGACAAATGCCTGCACAGAGCAATTTTTGCGTACCAACAAGGCACTCATGCGTCGGTACGATTGCAACATGTCTGCATCATGTTATTCCCCACCAAGCTTCATAAAGGCTGATGACAAGGCTTCACAGACCTCACCTGCTCGTGCGCTAGCTATTTCATGGTGCAAAAGGCCAAAGAAGCTCAGACGGTGGGCATCATCTGTGGGACTCTGGGCGTAGCACACTACATGACCCTGCTGGAGAGCGTCAAGAAGCTGTGCACCGCAGCAGAGAAGCAATTTTACACCTTTTTAATGGGCAAGATTAACCCAGCCAAGCTTGCAAACTTTACTGAAGTGGATGCATACGTTCTGATTGCGTGTCCGGAAACGACATTGGTTTGTGCGCGGCTTTGGTTGCTGTGCTGCGTTTGCACATGATCCACCATCAGTTGTGTCCCACCGGTGTCTTTGTCTTTCCTCACCAGCCCCCTTTTTTTTCTCGGGCTAGCTTGACTCGACCGAGTTTTTCAAGCCCGTCGTCACGCCCTTTGAGCTGGAGCTGGCCTGCGCAGCGCACCGCGACTGGGACGGCCATTATGAACTCCAGTTTGAAACCATTGTTCAATGTTCGTGGCATTCAGATCTGGATGCTCGTGGGGGCTCCTATCGCTTTGTGCAGTGCACATTGCCTCTTGTCGTCACGTGCCTTGTTTGGTTTTTCTTGTGCAACGCTACCCTATTTAGCCATTCATGAAGATTTGCAGGAAATGGAAGATGCGCCAGCCATGGCAGAGCCGCAATTTTCTCTACTTTCGCAGTCGTACTTGTCGCGGGCGGCTGATCGCGGTATGGCCAGCCATTTGAAAGAATGCCAGATGGGCCGGATATACTCATTGAGCCCGCTTCCAATGATTGCTCTTCTAGATGGGGATCAAGGACTGGGCGCAGTTGCTGTGCGTGCCAACGGAGGAGCCATTTTGCCCAGTGGGGGCGGTATGTTTCATGCCTTTGGTTGAATGCCATGCCGTCTGTAACTCCAAGCTGATCTATCTGATGTGCATGTGTTAATGCCCTTATCCCCTCATAGCGCGCACGCTCGCGGAGCGAACTTTCCAAGGTCTGGACCAACGTCTGGGCGAAACACCGGTCACCAAGGCCATTCAAGGGACGCATGGAATCGCCATTGGCTACGACAATGAACCGCAGTAATGGAAACCAATGGACGGTGGGAAATTGAGGAATTTCAAATCTCAAGCATGGATCAACAGGCAGACCGTCTCCATTGGGCGAGCAGAGCGGTTTGGGATAATGAGTATGCCTCACACAAAGGGCAAAGCCATTCAACACTGACCCAGAAAAAAAATAACCTTACACATGCACACACACACACACACACACACACACACACACACACACACACACACACACACACACACACACACACACACACACACACACACACACACGAAGGTCCACGACAAGGTCTAAACGACGTTGCGGTTGAAGAGAGTATAGACCTGGCCACCATTGCTGGCGGCCTTATCGCCCAAATAAGCTCCGACAGCCAAGTAGTCATCGGCGTACGCGACATCCTGTCCAAAGTAGTCCGAGGTGGAGGCGTCTTCAGCCACAATATGCGAGACCAACCCCCAAGTGCCAGATGCGTCGCGCGCATAGGTCGAGATGCCTCCCGCATTGGTAGCAGAGCTCACATCCTCGAAGCGAGTGGTGACAGCCAGGGAGGTGGCGTCGTTGTTGAAAGCCAGCTGGTAGCCAAAGTAGTCAGAGGAAGACGCATCAGCGCGGCGCAGCGTCGTGACCTCGGTAAACTCGGACCGCCCATCCGACTGGAAGATATACACTGCACCCTGAGTTGAAATTGTCGTGGTCTCTCCATCATCACCGTAGGCTCCCACGGCCAGAAAGTGTGTACCTGTGCTCGTGATCCCCAGGTCCACGGAGGCTCCAAAGTAATCATAGGCCTCGACTGTCGAACCGACGACGCGCTGGAAGAAACGCACGGCATCATATGCAGGATAGTATCTGAAAATCAAAACTTGGCCTTGACTGACCCCCGTTGTTTCATCTTTGGCAGCGTAGGCGCCAAGCACGATGAAATTGCCGTTGATGGCAATGCTATCGATGCCCAAACCCAAGTAGTCGTACGAGTTTGCCTCTGTGTCGAACAACCTCATTGGAGGTGAGCTGAAGCTCTGGCTGGCGTTGGAACGCTGATACAAGTAGACCACCCCGGTGTTGTCTGACAGGGTGCCATCGTCCGTCTCATCATCAGCGTAAGGCGCTCCAATGGCCAGGAAGCGGTCTGAAATGGCCACACTACGACCAAAGTAGTCGGAGGCCTCTTGATCTGGCGCGCTGAGCTTGACCTCGAGCTCAAAGAGATTGCTAGCGTTGAGACGGTAGACGTAGGCAGCACCGGCATTGGTCAGATTCTCATCGTCGTAAGGCGCGCCAACAACCAGCGTATCTCCGTACAGGGCCACATCGTTGGCAAATAGGGTCGTGGCCGAGCCGTAGTAAGGGCCCTCGATGATTTGGCGTACGGAGAATGATTGATCACTTTCGTCAAAGTCAATGATGAAAACAGCACCCACGTTGGTGATGTATCGGCTCGAAAAGCCCGCGGCAGCTACGGCCATGGTGTTGCCGTAGGTGGCAATGGCACGACCAAAATTGTCGTTTGTACCAAGTTCGGATGGGGCAATAATGGTTTGGCTCATGGTACCATAGCGAGCATTGATGAGGGCACGCAGTTGCTCGTATCCACTCGCAAAGCTGTCGTAGTTTCCAGACAAGAAATCAATCAGATCCTCATAGTCGTTGTTGAGCTGAGCCGATGCATTCTGCACGGCCGGAAGTGCTTGCGGAATAACGGCCCGCACCTACATTGCCAGGCGACCGACGCACGTGTGGTGGGCAGACCACGAGAGGTGGCAAGTCAGTGTAAAAATAATGGCGCGGAAAAATATCTGTGAAGAGGGGTTGGAGGCAAGCGCATGGTTTATGGGTTCTAGTGCGTACCTCCGAGGCCAGCATGGAGATGTTGTTGGCAGCAGCCGTTACGGTGGCCAGCCCATCCGCCGCGGCTTCATTGCAAGCATCAGTGGCAGCTGTGAGGCCTTGGCCAGCCTGGGCGCTCATGGCCATAAGCTGGTCCAGCTTGTCTTGAATCTGTTCGCGGAGCGCGCCCAAGTGGCGAGTCAGCATCTCTTGTTGTGCAGCAATTGGAATCTGCTCCGCAGCAATGGCAGACAGCGTGGAATTGTACAGGCTACGCTTGCGAGTTTGTAGATTGTCGAAACTTGTCACAAGGGTTTGAATGGTGACATCGCTGCCCTGGCTCGAACCGGCGTACGTGGCCACGGCTTGTTCGTACTGGCTGCGCAAACTGGCCACTACGCCAGCGGCGGCCGTCGCCTTGTCATTCATAGAACTGAGAGCGATGCTGGCACTTGTCGCGTTGGCCGTCATCATGTTGGTGAGCTATGTCAGACACGGACACGGCCGCAGCGCAAACATATACCCAGGCACATGAAAAGAATCGGCGAGGTGATGAGGCGATGCAAGGGCTGGGCACTGAGCCAGGCGGATCCGGTCGTTTTATTGGCATTGTAAACCAACCTGCATCGCGCGCTGCTTGGTGCGGGTGGTGTTGGCACGAATGGCAGATACAGTCGCATTGATATTTGAGTTCTCTTGGCGGAGCATAGTCAGCGCCTGGCCATGAGCATGCCATTCGGAGCAGTTCGCAATGAGATAATAGCACAGTCAAGGGTGAGTGCCGAAAGAGAATGATCGATTCGCGTGCCCACCTGGAGTAGCGCAGTCATGTTGATAGTTGATTGAGCCGTCTTAAATTCAATGGTCTCACCTACTGTGATTTTCTCCCTGGTCGTCGTCACCTGAGAGGTTCAGCCGCATGCCAAAGTTGAGCAGTGTCCTCAAACTTGAGCGAAACCAGCGTTTGGCCCAAAAACAAAAACGGCGCACCTGGACCGAGCCAGCGGCGCCAATCTCAAATCCGCCATTAGAGCCGGTAGCACGAAAGTAGGAAGAAGTCTGCGCCTCCTGTGCGGCTGCCAAGGCCACCCAAAAGGCCAGCACCAGGCCCCAAGCCCGAGAAGGAGTCCTCAGCATGGTGCTCTAGACAAATACACCCAAGTGCATAGCCGACACGGATGAGTCGAGCGTAAAGCCTCTGTACCCATTACAATCCAAGGCGCTGCGCGACTTTGGCAATTGCATTCCCTCATCCCAGTGCAAGCTCGAAAGGCACACCAAAGGTCTCACCTTGCCGCTGCCGTTTGTTGTGAGAGAGGAAGAGAGAGAAGGGAACGGAAAGTAAACAACAAAATGAATTGTGTGTGTGTGTGTGTGTGTGTGTGTGTGTGTGTGTGTGTGTGTGTGTGTGTGTGTGTGTGTGTGTGTGTGTGTGTGTGTGTGTGTGTGTGTGTGTGTGTGTGTGTGTGTGTGTGTGTGTGTGTCAACGGCTGTAGCTTGTGTGTGAGACAACAGCTTCTGCGGGATCGCGGGTTGTGTGACAATTGCACTTTGTGGAATTTTAAATAGATTACAGAATAGGTTTTCTCTACAAAGTTATTCAGGTATGCGCAGGAAACTAACTAAGGGAGAAATCCAAAAGATGCAAGGGGTCATGGTGCGGGTGTGTCGCTACCGCGACCGGAGAACAGCACGCGGTGTAGCTCTTGCAGAGATGCCAGACTCAAAGCCGGCTAGATGGGAGAGGGAGTGAGGTCATGCACATGGAATTGATGAGGTTGATGAGATACAGTTTAAGCTTGAAACTTGGCAGTTGGAGCACCAAAAGTAACGATGCGAAGAAGCGAACTGACCGGGGCCACATCGCCCATGGGCGGCTCATCGTCACTCGAATCAAAAAGCTCGTTGAGGTCCAACTTCTCTGCTCCCTCCTCAACCATGTCTGAAGCAACTGCCTGCTGCACAAGATCAGCCTCGGATGGTGTTGTTTCTTCACCGGCCTCGCCCGCGTAGTCACCACTGTAATAGCCATCAACATCACGCGTGATCTGGCGCAGCACGCCGCTGGATAGCATGCTATCTGATTCAATTTCCACCTCTTGAATGGTCGGCACGCTGAGTCGGCGGGCAAAGGGATGTCCACTTCGCGGTGGCTGAATCGGTGTGTGGGCCCGGGGCTCGGGCACTGGGTCATCCTGCAAAGGTGATGGCGAGCGCGTCGTTTCCCAAACTGCCGTGGCCCCGTCTGAAGCATCCACGGGGACGATGTCCTCTTCTGAGGCACGACGCGCCAAGAAATTGTTTGGATGATCTGCCACAGGCTTGGATTCTACGCGACCGCGACTGGGCAGAGGTGTTTGCTCGCCGTCACTTGCCTCGTCGTCGGACATGTCTGCGGCCGCGGCCTTGGCCGCAGCCAACAAGGCGGCGCCCGTATCGGCCATCAGCGTGCCATCAAAAGAGGTACGGCTCATTCGTGCCACCATGGCCAGTGGCGGGGAAGTGGCACCCAAGTTCTCGTCCCGTGTCATCTCCAGTCGTCGGTCGTCTGCAGCCGGTGCTGGTGGCGACGCGCTCGGACCACCGAGGTCCTCAAAATCGCCAAAGGATGCACGACTCAGCCGCGCTACCACCGCAAGCGGCGCAGGGGCAGTGGAAGGTCGTGAAGACGGCGCCTCCTGGTCCTCTTCGCTGCCGTCGCTGTCCATGCTCGCGTCCAGAGCCGGGTCCATACCTGCTAAACCCTGACCCATGTCTTCCACGTCACCAAAGGAAGCGCGACTCAGCCTGGCTACAATTGCAAGAGGTGCCGAGTGCCGCCGGGCCTGTTGAACGTTTGCGCTGTCGAGGCTGCGGTTGAGAAAGCTGCTTCTTCGCTCGCGCTCCTCTTCAGAGTCCGTGTCAGAAGGTGCTTCGCCCATGGCTGCTGCCATAAAAGCGGCTTCACCGCCGAAGGAAGCTCGGCTGAGACGTGCCACCAGTGCCATTGCCTCGCCTGGCGCCGCACTATCGAGCTCGTCCTCCGATCCGGTTTCATCTGGCAATGGCGCAGCAGGTGACGGCCTGGTGGCCAACGTTGCTTCTGCGCCAAGCTCTGTTTCAACATTAGATGTTGGCTCTGATTTGGCGGGCGGCTCTGGTTCGGCGGCCATCTCTGGTACAGCGGGCGGCTCTGGTACGGCGGCCATCTCTGGTACAGCGGGCGGCTCTGGTACGGCGGCCATCTCCATGGTCGCAGCCGCTTCATTGATGGTGGCAGATTCCCTTTTTGCAGCTAGCTCTGAGTGCTGCGCTGCAGGTGCGATCGGGTTGGGATCTGCAGCAGCGGCGTTCATCGATCCTTCTTCCGTGGCTGCAGAACCATGATTTTGTGCCGTTTCCAGCGAGGTTCGATCTGCCTGCTCAACAAGTGGAAACTCGGCGACGTTTGTCATGGGCATCGCGTGGGATAATACAATTGGGGCTGAGCTTGCTTCAGCAGTCGCCTTCACGCCGCCGGACATGGCTGCGGGTGACACAAGCGTCTCTGCATGGCCGGATGTTGCTGATGGCGACACCAGCTGTTCCGAGCAAGTGGACATGCCGGGCGCCTGAGCATTCAGTGCAACTGAGGCTGCGGGCATAGGCGTACTTGACACTGTGGTTTCAGGGTCACCCACGTGCGTCGACTTTGGAACGGGTTGGCCATCAGGGTTGGCACCAGGCGATGCCCTGGAATTTGAGGCCGGGGAGGGCGACAGCATCTTTGGGGGCGCCGAAAAAATTGGCCTGTTGAGTGCTCGCGGCGCACGGGGAGGAAGCGCCGCTGCGCGTGCCTCCATTTCGGGCGTGACGCTGGCATAGGGATCCAGGCCCGCGCCATTGCCCATTCCACCGCTGCGATCACTGGATCCCGTGGAACGTGATGTCTCACGACCCAAAGACGTGCGCATTGCTGACCCTGGAGGTTGCAACATGCCACGACGCAAACGATCAATCTGCTCAAAACGCGTTTGCAAGGTGTCAAAGGTAGCCGTGGCTGGCCGTGCCACGTTCACTGATGGAGCTTTACGCAAGGTCACGACAGCGTCTGCGCTCCAAACGCGGCCGTGGCTTGAAGATGAAGGCGTCACGGTCGTGGGAACCGCATCCTCTCGAAGTGTGCGCTCGCGTCGTCGAGTGGTGCCTAAACTCACTGGGGGTCGAGCCGAGATCGGGCGCAGTGGGCGCTCCAATGTGGCATTTGCATCATGGACCTGCCCGTCGTCGTCATCGGAGATGGCCTCCCAGTCATCGTCGTCGTCATTTGGCGGGGGGTCGGTGGGTATATTCGCAGGGGCTTCAAACATGAATCCACCAACTTGCATGCGTGGCGAGGTTGTGGCTGACTTGGATTCAGAGATCAGCGCCTCTGATGCGGATGGTGGGTGTATGGCCGAGCGCACACGATGGATAGTCGACAGTACCTCCTCTGCATCCGGGTCCTCAGGCAACTGATGCGTCACCAAGGCAAGCTACTCAAACGACGCGCGGTGCGCATTGCAGCAGGAGGAGCATGAGAGTGAGGGACCACGTGGACAGCAAATGCGTCGTCTGAAAGATGAGACTTGTGTGAGAAAGTTGGACGCTGTAAAGCGCCGAATGCCGTGTTTTCAATGTACCTGGCAAGACGGGCAAGGTTGCATGCCCTCCAAGCCTTCAACAACAAAGTGGCCTCGTCGACCACCAAGCCGAGAGCCAACGGCATACTTGAAGGGGCAGCACGTACTCCAGCGATCCTGAACCATGCCCTGGCAACGCACGACCACGGCTAGGCGGGCCAAACCCAGACGAAGCCGCAAGCGCACAGTGGATTGATTGGGAATAATGTCATCGAAGAGGACAAAATCTCGGTGCTTGTCAGGATCTTGCTGTACAATGGTGTACCGCAGAGCCAAGCGAGCCCGGTCAGCTGGCCCTGGTCGCGCAAGGCGAACAATCAACCTGAATGAAGCAAGGGAGCGTCACATGGCGTAGGCACGCTGGCGTGAAACTGGGCCAGCTGGAGCCCACAAAACGGGTACAGGATCGGACTTCTGTGCCGGGCGTTCAACCGTGGTGACAAAACGTACAGGCCATAGCGTGCATATGTATCGGGCCCGAGCGTGTCTCGTGTCGCAAGCACGCGTGCCGGCACGGGAGAGCTCGGCGAAACAGTGTTTGTGGTGGCAGATCGGTTGGGTCGTGCAGGGCTACGGGCGCTCCAGGCGCGTGGCATCTAAGTCGATGGCGCCATACATGAGCAATCAGCAAACATGAAACAGAAAATGCGGGCCGTGGTCGAGCATCAAACATGAAAAACAGTCAAATAGCAAAGCGCTCACGCGAGGGGCTTGGGCATAGGGTGATGATGTGGCGTGGATGGTGGCAGAACGAGTACGGCGGTCAGCCGAGACGGCAGTTTCGTTGCGCGCAGACAGACTACGTCGAATACGTTGCGGTCTGGCCGCAATTGGTGCGGAGGCTGCGATGAAGGGTATATCCAGCCAGCCCAGACACAGCAAAGGCTGTCAGGCGAGTGGAGTCTGGGTCACGCCGCCGGCTGGCGTTGAGGCAAAGCAAATATGCAGGGAACATACACTCGGCTCCTGGCGCTGTTGCAGAAAGCTGGTGGCTGGCTGGCCGGGTCGGGGTGTGGGTGCCAGCAGCTGGACGTGCGGACGCGGGTCTCTGCGGTGCCGGCGAGCCGGTCGACTCTTGGGAACTGAACGTAGATGGCAAGCGCGTGCGTGAGCACGGTTGTGAGAACCACAAGCAAGCCCATGGCTCGACTCGAACTTACGCAAAGACCGTAGCCATGGTTAGCAATCAATGCCGTCCTGCTGCTCGGAACCAAACCACACGAGTGCTTCTCAGCGGCTCCGCCGCGATCGTGCTCACGCTAGGGTCAACTCGTGGCGATAAGAGTCCCCCTGCAACACCATTCCCGCCCACCCTCACCCGGCTAGCATACAGTTTGATCGTCCTCTGATTGATCAAACACAACAACAATGTGGTAGGCGGTCACCGCCCCCGGTCACACCAGCAGACGACGAAAATGACAAAAAAAAAATCAAAAAAAATAAAAAAAATTTGCGCGCCACCGCCAAATTTTTTTTTTTTCGAAAAGAAGCAGTTTATGCTTATGTGCTTATGCTGGTTTGCGTTGTCAGACAAATGATGGGGTGCGTGTTGTGTTTTGTTTATCGCGTTGCTTGGGGGTCGCTCTACAAGTGTAACTGATAACACACTATGGACTATCTTCAAGTCAAAGTGTGATATAAATCAGTGTATCGCTTAGAGGGGGTTACTAAATGGCAGTGCCACGTCCTCTGCCTGTGTCGGCGGGGCATTTGAGCACTTGGACAGTGTGCCTCTTGATGTATTCGTGCTTGCTGGCCCGTCCGCTTGCTGGCCGGAGGGGACTGACGCGTCCTTGCGTACCATCGTAATGGTGGTGCGGCAGTATCCCTGTTCTAGTGCTTTGCGCTCACGGGTAGGGCTGCTGATGCTGATCAGTATTTTCGCGGCCGTGGGGGCTGAGCGTGTCTGCCGAAACCCCAGCTGCACTGAAGCCATCTCCATTGTGCGCGCCTACAAGGACTTTACCTCACCTGACAGCGACTTTTCCTTCCGTCGACTCTCCACCTTCAGCGTTCTGAGCAAAGACGGAGATACATGGGAGGGAAACGTGCGTTGATCCCGGCCCTGGTACCCCCATCCTCGAGGCGTTGTGGAATTTCACTGTGCTCATACATGATGGGGGCCTGCACGTTTGGTCGTTGTTTGAGCCTTAGATTGCCGGAAAGCGAGGATTTTTTCCACGCGCCGCCGTGGAAGAATTGTCCATCTTCGAACCTAACCCTCAGTATATCCGACCCCGCTCCAACCCCGAAGTATGTACCTGGCCTTGACCCCTGCTCGCCAGTCGGTTCTGACTTGGCTCACTGCGCGTCGTCGTGGCACTTTGTGCGATTCGCAGCATGAGGCGGAAATGGAGGCTGCTCGTCAACAGCATCACCAGCGGCAGGCAGATGTGGCCGCAAAAGCAGCCGCTGAAGCCGCTCAAGCAGCTGCTGAAGCCGCTCAAGCTGCAGCCACTCAAGCTAAAGCTGTTGAGACCGAGCCGTCTGTTGAAACAGATCCTGCCACGAACAACTCGCCATCCAAAACACGGGCTGAGGCCCTGAAGCGCAAGCGAGAAGAATTGCTGCGGCAAATGGCCGGTGCGTTTTTGTTTTTGTTCTTGTTTGTTTTGCTTGCTGCCCTCTGTCTTTTCCCAAAAACATTCCCATGGATGCAAGCCAACCCGTGCTGACGACCGCACGCATGTCGATCGCCCCCACCCAGAACTAGAGGCTCTCGAGTCGGAGGATCCTGCGCCAGACGCACTCGAGTCAGACGACTCGGAAACAAATTCGCCCGCGCCAGTCGGCCTCGAGACGAAGCCCATCCAATCAGAGGATACAGCGTCCTCACACACTCTACCTCTCAAACCCGAGCCGCTCGATGCGACTGATGCACAACCGCAGGCATCGGAACCTAGCCCGGACAAACTCGGGGCAGAAGAGCCTATTGAAACCACACAGGATTCTGTTCGGCCAACTGCTCCCAGCTCGAGTGAGCCCACATCACAGTCTGTGCCCAAACAGGCAGCGGTGCCCGAACCGGCAGCTGTGTCTAAACAAGTTGTGGCGGAGCAGACTGTCTCAGAACCGGATGAGCAGGTGGCGCCCAAGCTGGCCGAGTCCATGACCATGCCAAGCGAGCTTGAGGCTCCCAAACGAGAGCCAACGGGGGACTCTGTGGCTGCGCCGATGCACACCGACACAAAAGCTGAGACCAAACAAGCCAGTGATCCCCCAACCCTCACAACAAGTTCTGTCACCCCCTCTGTGGTAGCCGCACACCAATCGAGGGGGATGGAGCAAGGCGGGGCCAATCGTGAGACGACACTTCGAGAGGCCTTGGTCGAGCAAACTACTGAGAGCACCGAAGCCGAAGCCTCTCTGAAGGCACTCGTACACGAGGCAGAGTCCCTGGAGGAAGAGCTTCCGACAGCTTTGTCTCAAGAAGCGACAGGTCACAGTGCTCAGGACCCTGCCCCCACACTTGCGGAAGCGCGGCCCACCGATGATGCTGCAAATCAAGATGAGCTCTCCGTTCAGAATACAGAAAACGCCAAACTTGGACCAGGCGAAACTGCACCCACACTCGCGCCAACGCCTGACGATGCCGCACCTGTGCCTCGGGCCAGCGACACCGAGCCACAAGGCATGGCAGAGCAGAGCTCATCAGACCAGTCAACAGAGGCTGATGTATCTTTGCTCGAAGCACCCGAAATCTCGATGCAAGAGATCCCTCCGGTGGAGCGCGTGGACTCTCCCCCTGAACTGCCTGAACCCACCTTCAACTCGCGCCGCGTGGAGACAGAGGCCACGGTTGTAAGAAATATCGCTCGCCGTGCACCAGGAGAAGGACGAGAGGATTCGAGCCTGAACCTCGAATCACAACATGCAGAAGCAGTGTCTCCTGAAGCGACTCGCCAGGAACCCTCTGTGTCGACTAAAGACAATGTTGTAAAGTCTGTTGAGTCGGAGGACCAGCGCAACTCTCGCGAGGCACAACTGCCCGAGCCGGCCTCGGAAATGCCAGAGCTTCCTTCAGAGCAGATTGAGCAAGAGACTGAACCCGATCACAACGCAGACCCCAATCATGACAAAGACACTGCGGACATTGCAGCTGCCGAAGAGACAGAAGATTGGGAGGAAGTGGAACGGGCGGAGGAGCCTGAAGAACCGGTCGCACCAGAAGATTCGAGGGATTCGGAAGAGTTGGCATCCGAAGTTGCCGAACCGGAGCCTAAAAGTGTGCAAGAAATTGTCGAAGAACAGCTGGATCAGGAACGTGAGAACCTGCTGGCAAGCCTTCAAGACAAGTATCCCCACGATTGTCAGAAGTGGGCACGCCGATCCGGCTGTCGTCGTAATGCGCGCTGGATGAAGAACAATTGTGCCCGCAGCTGTGTTGCCCAAGAGTTTGACGATGGCTTGCAAGCCCGCCGTGCGGAGCTCTATGAATTGGTCGAGGCGGAAATGTTTCGCGAGGAAGAAGAAGACGTCAATACCGCCCATGCGGAGGAACCTTTGCAACCAGATCATGCCCCGGATCACGGTGGAGCCGACCATGCCTCTGCCCATGCGACCATGGCTCCTGCTTCAGAGACTGAGGCACATCAGCTCGAAGCCGCGCAGGATCCCCACCGGGTACCGACAGCAAACCCAATGGGACAAGAGCCATCACAACCAGAGCAGGCATTGAAGTCAGAATCAGAGCCACAATTGGACTTGGACCCGAACTCAGAGCTCCAACAAGCCCACCATAGCTCCGAACCAGTGCCAGAACCAGAACCAGAATCCGATCCGGAACCAGAATTACAACAAGCACACCACAATTCCGAACCAGAAACAAAGCAAGAGCCCGTGCCGGAGCCTGTTGAAGCAGCAGCGTCGTTGCTCGAGCCTGCTCCCGATACGCACCATGAATCAGAGCCTGAGCCTGAGACTGCACAAAAGGAAGAGCCACATGATGTGACCAAGTCTTCAGCCGACCGTCAAAATGAGCCAAAGCAGCAAATCCACGAGCACATCCACGAGCACACGACGCTTCCACCTGCAACGGCGTCGAGTTCAGATGTAATTCACGACGCGGAGAATGGTGACACGGCTCGCAATCAAGAAGAAGACTCGGGGGCAAACCCAGAACTTCGAGCCTCGCCATTTACTCGCCAGCGTGCCCCACCCATGCCACGTGCACCATCTAGGTATGCTACCTGGCTTGTACGAGCTGATTACTGGGAACTTTAGGTCAGCTTCTGACGCGCTGTGTTTCTTCATAGGTGTAAGGACCCGTTGTCCATTGCGCGCTTATTTGGGTCGTCGACCCTTGCAGGCGTCGATTTGGATGAGCTAGCACGGACCGTGGCGGCCGCTACGCCGTGGGCCGACGACGATTGCCCAACCACCCTTGCCGTGGCCGTATCAGCCTTTGCTGCAGCCACCGTTTGGATGTTCACCGCCTCATGGTGTTGCTGCTGTGGCAGTAGCGGAGGCTCCACCTCTAAGATGGCTGCCATTACCAAAGCACACACCGAGCTGAAATCAGAACGCGATCGCTTGGCTGATCAAGCTCGTCTTGCGCGCGAAGCACAGGATCAGGTGGAAGGCCAGTTGTCGCAGGTCAAAGCCCAGAACAAGTCACTCAAGGGCGAAATCCAGGAGCTGCAGCAGGAGGCCAAGCGGCTGCAGGCCACGGTGGACAAGCAAGCACGCGCTCTGCAATCAGCGCCCGGGCCAGAGGCCCCAACGCTGGTGCGCAAGCTTCAACGTCATGCATCCGACAGCCAGCTGGCGACGGAGGAGCTGCAAAAGCGTGTGGATGTGCTACAGAAGGAGAAAGAAGAGGCTCTGACGGCGGTCAATGCATGGCAGCAAAGCTACGCGCAATACGAGGAGTATGCCAAGTCGCTGCAGGCTCACGCAGAGGCGCTTCAGCAACAACTGCAGCAGCAACAGCAGCAGCAGGCGCAAAGCGCCGAGGCCGACGCAGGCGCTGCCGACTCGGCACCAACATCGGCAGCTGTGGATGAGCTACGTCGCACGCTGTCAGCACGCGACCAGGAGGTGACTGATCTGCGTTCCATGCTGGCTACGGCCGCGCCGGATGCCGAGGAGACATCGCAAAAGCTGGAAAAGTCGACGGCGCGGGTCGCTGCGTTGACAGAGCGCTGCGACTCTCTCAAAGTTCAGCTCGAGCAGAAGGACATGGCCTTGACTGCGCTGCGAGACCGTGTGGAGCGCCTGCAGGCAGCTGTCGATGCCGGCAGCGGCGGCAGCGCCGGTACACAGGTCAAAATGCTGACGCACCAGCTGGAAGAAGCCGAGCGCCGCCAGCTGGATCTTGTGCAAGGCCGCGAAGAGAAGATTCGCACCATCAAGGAATTATATGAAGAGAGGGCGCGCAAAGCTGAGGAGCAGCTGCTCGAAGCGCGTCAACGCATCAAAGCCATGGAGGCGGATATGTTGCGGGTTCCTTCGCCGACAGCTGATAGCAGCGCTATGCGCCAAATCGAAGAACTCCAGCGCCAGCTTCAGGAGGCGTGTGCAGCCCGGGACAAGACCGAAGTGCAGCTTCACCGAGCCCGCGAGAAGCTGGTTGCACAGGTATGCAGCATTCGTGCCTCCCTACCCATGCTCCATTTTGTGTTTGCCGTATGCTTGCAGGCCTGAGCTTGGCAACGCTCACTTTTTGCCTTGGGTAAATCTGTGGTAGGGCACTGAGCTTCAAGCGTATCGCACGGGTCTTAGCGTGACCCAAGGCCCACCCTCGGGGTCCTCGAGTGTACGACGCGTGGGCCATCCTGGCCAACAACCAACCCGCCAGCTCTTGGCAGCCATGAATGCGTCACAATCACGCTCACGCACGGGCTCAAACGCCAGCAGCGTGTCGGGTGTCAATACTGCACGATCACGCAGCGACCACGTAGCTGGCAAACCCCATCCGTAAAGCCGCCCAAGTTCTTGATGTTTCTCTAATCAAAATAGCTCTGAATGTCGGGCCCTCCACCTTCTTGGAGGCAACACCAACAACCAACCCCTGAACACGCATCTTCAGAAAAACACTTGACATGGGGTTTGACACCTTTGCAAAACAGAGCCTGTGTCTCTCAACATTGATCCGGGAGGCAACACCACGTCCATATCAACACCAACATGAAGGAAAAAAAAAAATGGAAAATCTGATTTTGATTTTTTTTTGCGGAAATTTTCGAGGATATTTGCTTGAACTTAAATCGACGACGCGCGCACGCAAGGCTGCTGGAAGTGGGCAGTCAGAGCGGGCATGGCCTACCCCAGTGCACCGGGCCGGTGAGTTGAACAAATGTTGTCTCTTATGGCCACCACCCAATTTTTTTTCTGTCGACCAGCGCTTGTGCTGACCCACTGCCTGCTCTACATGCCGCCTGACAACGATGGCATCAAGCTCGGGCAGCCATGATCGAGCCATGGATGTGCTTGTAAGCGATGCAGGAGGGCTGACACTCAAGGGTCGCCCGGCTGCCACGGGCTCACGTCACCAACGCATCACCAACATGAGCATGTTGCTTGACCCGCGCCTTGCTGAGGAGGAAATGAATCGTCGACGAGGTATCTGAGTTGTATCCGGACGGCAGCGTCGCCAGCTTGATCTGTGTGCAGGCCGACCAGAACGCCCACCTAATCCAGCTGTCAATGCTTTCAGGTCACAAGCCCAAAAATCACCTCAGCATCAATCGGCGCAAAGCAACACAAGTTCGACGCGAAGCACCCCCCGAAGCGGCGCCGACGCCAAGCACGGCTGCGGAAAAGAAAAAGTATGACCACGTTGAATCAAAAGTGGCGGCTTTCACCAAGGTACACACACCGGGCTGCCGCTGCTTCTCCATGGAAGTTTCTGCTTTGATCTGCCTCGTCTTGCCGGATTATTTGTGGTACTGAAACTTTGCCTCATCTTCGTTCTGGGGCCATCTCAGGTGGCGGCCCGGCAGACTGAGGAAAAAAAGGACTATTTACGTCGTCACTCCAGAAATGGAGCTCCTTCACAGCCGAACCAACCCACAATCGGCAAGCCACAGGCGGTCCAAACCATCAAAACCGCTTTTGGCAGGAGTCAGGCCGGCACTTCTGGTGCGATTCCGGGCTCACTTGGCCTCTGCTTCTTTGTTTGTGAAACGTGATGTTTTGTGCCATTGCGCATCGGTTCGCTGCACCCTTTTTGCCCCATTGCTGATGGTTAGCATGGCCCCATGCACGCACGCACGCACGCATCTGCACAGGCCCCGATTTGAGCATCTCAGGTGGAGCTGTCGGCCTTTCTCGCCCTGGCTCGAAGGCAGCCTCCACGCGTCCTAGCTCTCGCCCTGGCTCTCGACCTGGCTCGAGCCAAAGTACGCGGCCAGGAACGCGAGGAACCAAGCCTGGGGAGATTCCTGCCTATCTCAAGGCGCGCAAGGCAGCATGGAAGCGTGAGGATGAGGCGCAGCGAGCTGCAGCCGAGCGCGATCCGAATTGCCCCGATGGTACGCTGCGACACAATGTGAAAGCCTGACACAACACCTCCCATCCTTCCCGCCGGCTTGTCTGCGACAACACAGGCTCAAATGCGTTGTTTGCGGGCTGCTCAGGATTTGTTCAGTTGGATGAAGGCAAACGGCGTGAAATTATCAAAGATTTGCGTCAACGCTACGAGCGGCTCTCAGCCGCACTGCAGGTGCGAATACCTTTATTGTGGTCCCTTTGCCTGTTGTCTTGTTGCCTCTTTTTTGCTTTGCATTTTGAGAGCCCAGCTGGATAGGTTTTTTTTAATCTTGCGTGGCATTGTTCATTATGGGCTGGGCTAGATGCTACCCACGTCCAAGGATACGCTGCGCCTGCAGCAGTGCCGCCAGGTGATGGAGCGTGACCTTCGTGGCTTGGAGCTGGCTATGGAGTACTTTACGGCCCCCCGCGTCTACGTTCCTGGTCCACACGCATAGCAACAGTGGTGGGTTTGGGATTGTCTTTCCTGAATCGTGCCTCGCCATGCTTTGCGGTTTCAGTAAAAGTCCTGCGGGACAAGGGGTAAGCTGCTTGGTGAGATCAAACTGCGGCCGTGCCGGGGTTGTGACTGTCTATTGATTTTGAGCAAACAATCGCTTTCTAAAACACGCAGCTTGGTGACACCAGACAAGCAAACACACGGTATGACGAAGACAAGACAAAGACGAGGGGCGGGTCTGAGCGCCAACGAGGCTTGAGCCCGACATTTCAGCTTTAGGCATCTCGATAAGTCACCGAAGATTGAATCTATCACAAGCAAGGACGTCAGAGTTGCACGGGGTGTTGGTACTCGTGACGGGGAGAATGGCTTTGCCATTGGACAAAAGCAAAGGCAACAACAGGCCTACCGCATGAATATCAGTGGTAAAGGAGCGCAACTTGAAGTCTTCGGCGGCATTCTTCACGTGCTTTGGGTCGCTCTCCTCCATCGTCTGGGTGAAAGGTATATGGGCCACATGAATGAAATGAAGCATCGACCAACAAATGCATCGAACAGGATGGGACCACGTTCGGTATGGATCGCACCTCGGGGGTGTCAATGTGTTTGTCGGTGTACATGATCATCTCGAAGACGCCTGCACAGAATGGGTGAGCAAAGGAGGGCCAGCACAGGCGCATGGGAAAGACACACTGCCGAGAAACGTACATGGCTCATCGATGAGAGGCAGAAAAGTGACTGAGGCTGTCACTTGGCGAATGATGCCTTGAATTTCTTTGTGGATCTCGGCCTCGGGCTTGCTCGAGAGCCTGGTCAATGCCGCACGACCATGTGGAAAGGATGTGAGCGCGGTACACTCGAGGGCATGTCTGAGGTAGAAACCCGACTGTAGACCAAGCAGAACAATTTCAGACGGCCAGCGCTGCGAGGTCACCCAAGCAAGTCTTACGTGGGAGCATCAGCAGATTTATCGCATTGAACCTCGAAGACCCATCGTTCAATGACCTAGGAAACGTGGCACTCGACATGTCAAAGCAGGTTCAAGCCGGAACAAAGGAGCGCTTTCAAGAGGTGGTGATAAGGCGACACACTTCTTGTGTGGTGGAGCTGCTGATGACGAGGACCACTTGTTGCACGGTCTTTTCAAGGAGCCATTCTGCGCATGCGCTCGCGCTGTGAGACGGGAACCGTGCGCGAGCATCATGACGTAGGTTAAACGAGGGAGCCGTACCCTTGAGCTGGGTCAGAATTTGGTTGATATAAGCCTTGAGCTTGTCCTCGGCGGTGACGAGCAGTGTCAGGCCGTATTTTTTCTGTCGCTCAAACTGCTCTGGGGCATACACTCCACGCTACGAAACGGCGCGAGCATTCAGGATGTGCGTAAGCTCGGCAGGATTCTGCGACAGCAAGTCGCATGATCCGAAGAAGCTACGAAGCATCGCCCCAAAGCCCCAAAATGTCTGCACACCTGATAGAGAATGCTGTTGATGGCGTAACCGAAAAACTCGGCGACAATGTCGGCGCTGCCCTTGAGGGAGATGGCGGAGGATGCGCTACTCATGCTGACCAGTTTCCGTGTTTCCTTTGCGTGCCGGATGCTCACTTTGAACTTTGCCGCCAAAATACCAGCAAATCGTTTTCTGCTGAAAAGTTTCCGTTTTCTTATTGGCCTCAGTGATCGTCCGGATCCACAGTATCTGACAAATCAGAATTTTCTGACATGTATACGTTACACACACACACACACACACACACACACACACACACACACACACACACACACACACACACACACACACACACACACACACACACACACACAAGTGGTGGACGAGCGATGCGAAGAGTTGGACGAAATCCTGGGTTTGGCTGTTCTTGGCACCTCAGCTCAAGCCTAGGGACTTACAAGCGGTCAGCGCTTGGCTCACCCTGGTTGGGATGTTTGTGGGTCCCAGGAGATGAAGGGTGTGGACAATGGTGTCAGACTGAGGCGATGACGTGAGAATTCGTCGGAACGTCGACAATAGTCCGCATGAACCGCCGACCCCTCCCCTCGCCAAAAAAAATCAAAGCGTTGCTCGCGGCCGGAAGTATGGGGCTGTGGCTACCGGGTTCATGATGGTACACCCATGAGTAAGACGAAGAAACTGATGCCACTAACAGACTGCACCAGCTTCACCGCCACGCATCCCGCCTGCTGTTTGCTGCTTGCTCCTGTGTCGACGAACTCGTCATGAAGCGAGCAAGTAAATTAAATTTTGGTCTTTTTAGCTTGTTTAGACCAACGTTTTGAATTCAGATGAGGGGGGGGAGGGGTGGGGCGGGGGAGGCAAAAATGGGATGGAAGTAGTCAACACTGCGAGGGCGCGAGCTTTTGCTTGTTTGCACCGCCAGAGTCACTGGGTTGATAGTCTGATGTGCACGCATGCAAGACGTCGCGCACGCTGTTGATGATCGATCGACCCGATGCTTGGGGAGCGGCATTGTTGGTGATGACAGCGTCTCAAGAAAAAAGACACCAGTCCACGACATAGAGTCCCTTTTCTGCTGTCTTTTTCGCCTCCAACAAGCCGCCACCCTTGTTCCTCGACAGCCGCTGGTGCCAGGCGCAAGGGCAGGTGGTGGGACCCCGATCATCACCCGCTATCCCCGACGTGGATGCCGTCATCTGCAATATGAAAGACTCTTGCCCCCAGCTGTGTACAGACCCACATTGGTGTGGTGCTGAACAGGACATGATTTGACTCTGAGTCGGGTTTGCGGGAGTCGCGACCGCGGCTGCTCCAACTCAAAACAGGAGCGGACGAATGGCCAACAAAACTTTGATGGACTGAGCTTGGCAAAGACAAGGCGTTGGCGAGAAGTCTTCGCCCGATCTTATGATGGGCGTTGTCCGCCAGTACGGCTGAGCTCACGTCAGCCTGGTTTGGCAATGAGTCAGACTCATTGCCGCCTGGCCCCTTGAATCGTGTTGCAACTGCCGGCTGTGGTACAAGGGGCAAGCAACAAGGTCGGCCAGCAGCGCCCATGGCAATTCTAAAAATTCAAACATCAACCTGCATGAAGTGTGCTCACAAACAGGACATGTGATTGGTGGATTGTGTGGCCTAGTAGCTCAGCCAGGCAGAACTGAGTGCTAGGTGGAACTTGCCCCGTTAAGGGTGACTAGACACATTGCGCTTGTATATGATAGGTTATGGTGCCATGGACGTGAGGGCCGCGTCAGCTGCGCTTGCCCCACACACCCCACCTCGCCACCCCCATAAATTATGCAGGCCACCCACAATCCACCGCTTTCCTACACCCAGCTCGGCTCAGTCGGACACTGTGTTGCGCGCCTTCTGCTCAACACTGCGCTTTGACCTTGACGTGGCAGAGTGGTTCAAACGTGACAATGTGGACGGTGATGCTGCCAATCGTTGGTGCGAACCACATGCATTTTACATGCATACCGAATGAGGTCAAGTCTTCTTACCAGATCCGACTCTCTTCTTTATTGACATTCTGGGGTGCTGCGCACGACGCTTCTGAGTGCGAGTGGCACAGACCCGGGTGGCCAACAGGTTGTGGGCAACCCAAGCTATCGCAACATCGATACCAGTCCGGATATTGCATTCATTCACAATTGTGCAACGCAAGGCATGGCTACGCTGCCGCCATGGACCTCATCCCGCCTGGGTGAGTCCATAACAGGGCTAATGGATGTGCCATGGGACGCCGATGACGAGGACCAGGGCCACGGACACGAGAACAAGCACATGTACACGGTCCAAGAGAGCGAGGAGGACACTTCCATGCCGACACGCCCGCGTGATGCTCAGTATCAGACGCACACGACATCCGACGTGTCGTGTGCTTCCCCAAGCCGGCTGGGCTCGCGTCAGGGTGGTCATTACTCGAGCTGGCTAGACAACATGCATGGCGGCATCATCGACATGGCTGACTCGGCTCGGGTTCGCGTCTGGCAGCGTCGACATGAAGGATACGTGCCGGAGCTGGTCGACGTCTTGGAAGAGACGGGTCCGAGCGTTGTGAACGGCAGGTCGGACAGCCGATCCGAATGGTCGGGTTCAGTCACATCGGATGATGGCCACTTGGACGAGGGAGGGACCGAATATGGTCTTAATCATCCATCACGACACGGGTCACGTGCCCAGCGGGCGGCCAGCGAGAGCGGCACGACGACCTGTTCATTTCAACGAATCCGCCCCGGCCGACACGGCTACGCCATACGGCCCTCGGGTTTGGAGTGCCTGCATGTCCTGCAGACGCATCGGCGCCAATCGTTATCCGTTGAAGACTGAGCACTGAGAGAGTGACACCTTCATCCCGATCGGTTGATGTGCCGTTTTAATTTTTTTCTTTTTTTTTTAGTTTTTCTTTGCTGTGATGATCCCTCTTTGCCTCGACTGCTCTCCTCTCTGTCAGTCTGCCTGTCATCGGTGTTTCTTGTACCGGCTGCTCTATGGCGCCTTCTTTTATTTTCTTTCCATGTTTATCTATCAGGTGTTTCAAGAAGCGCGGTGACTGCGTGCCCTGTTGCTTGTTGGAGTGTTTCGTGTGCTTTTCCACATGTTATCGTGTGCATCGTGTTTGTTTTCCATTCGTTTATTCAAGGCACGGCATTTCTGCGCGCCTCGAGGCCCAGAATTGCTGGTGCCGGTGTCTGAGGGCATTGGACCCGTTTATCGACCTGCATCAAGAGTACTCGCTTGCGCTGAGTGCGCACTATCAGCGGCAAGCATTTGCTGCCACCACGCCCATACCCTTTTACACCTGCCGATTTCTCGACTCGTCGTGCTAAAGCATGACCTCCTGTGTGTGGTATTCTTATTAACGAGAACTTTTTTACATGTTAACGCGCTTGTCTGTGTGTTTGGTAACTATGTATGGCGACTCCTTCAGCCCCGCCCCTCTCAAGGTGGGAGCCCGCTCCTCTAATCTTTCCCTGAAGCCTTGGCGTTTCAACGCCATGCCAATCGATTTCGATCCCGTGCTCCTCTTGTGATGTGCTAGCAAGAAGTCAAGTCAAAGTCTGTCGTGATAGCAACTTTATGAGCGAGAGGGACGAGGAGGAGGGAGGAGGAGGCGACACGAGGCAGAGGAGGGAGGAGGGAGGAAGGGGGCAAGAGGAGGAGGAGAAGGAGGAGGGGTTTGGTCGGGGAGGAGGAGGAGGAGGACGCGAGGGAGAAGCGGAGGGAGGAGTATCGTTTTCTCCAAAGCAAAGCGTGCTTTTGATTTGAGTTATGACAAAAAGCCAATCAAAAGGTAGGCGAGACATATTGTTGTATCGTAAAGAGTATTTGTATATTTATTAATGTGTCTAACACTTTTACGTGCATCGGCAAGATGAGAAATTGCAGATTAACTTGTTTACATGTTCAGCTGATACGACTTTCCAAGTTTTGTTTTGTTCGGGTAACAAGCAGTGCACCAAACCAACCCATAACAATATCGTGACTCTCTCCATGTTGGGCAGGAGACGCGTGGCGGCGCTTTCGGAGCTTTGGTGGCGCTGTCGCCAGCTGGCTTTGCTCACCTTTCGCTTTCGATCCTTCTTGACTGCCGCCAGTTGCAGTGGATCCACATCAATCACCAGACGGCGCCGAAACTGACTTGCTTGTCACTAGATAAAAAAAGTCCACGAAATTGGATGGGTTTGCTTTGCAACCCAAATAATGACATGACATGCTACCCCCCCCCCCCCCC
>NW_001865057.1:181028-218879 GCF_000002865.3 Monosiga brevicollis MX1
GTACCCCCCCCCCCCCCGCCTTACCCCGCCCACCCCCCTAATGTTACCACTGCCAAACAAGAATAACAACAAAAAAAAGAAAAACACAGGGGGACGCCACGACAACGCCACACGCCCCCTTTCTTGAACATGTAAAGCAATGGTCGTAAGTTTTAATTTTGATGGGCGTGTGGGAGGAAAAAGACTCTGGATCGCAGTTGCGGCGCACCTGGGACAGGCTTTGGGGCTCTCATCGCTCTCATCGATCATGGGCAAACGTCATTTTTTTTTCTCACGCTCGCTGCACCTCTGCCTTGTTCGACTGAGCGCCGGATCGGCAATCCCCATCGAGCTTGCTGCCCCTTTCTCATGCTGAGCAACCCTTACGCCGGTACTCCAGACTTGATCGCACCTTGATATCGGCGACATTGGCGACGCCGAGCCTCGAGTCGCCATCCCCAAACTGGTCATCGCACTCAACAACGGGCCAGCATCGGCATCCGCCACAATCGTGAGCCCATCGACCTTGCGGAACGACTCGTGGCCCCTCAACCTTGTCAACGTGCTCCAAACTTGGCTCGGACTCGGAAATTTGAGAATTTTTGTGACAACTGGCTCGGCTTTACACCGATCCCTCCATACCATTTGTTCGTGTGTGTGCGGCACAGGGCTGTCTGGAGTCCATTCCAGGCTCTGCCCCATCACAAGCCCGACCGCTTTGAACCGTGCCCGTGCAAGCTTGCTCCCGCCCACCTCCAATCCCCAATCCCCATCACACCTCCAAAAACAAAAACAAACAAACAGCCAACAGGAGTGCCACACCCACATTGCCACTACCAATGGTGGTGATTGTTTTGAATCGTTTGTTTCTGTTTCTTTCCTATGTGGGTTCCTCGTGAGCCTACATCCTACATCCCAAACTCCCTGTGGGCCTTGCACAAGAAGATCAACCACAAAAGAGAGAGCAACAGGAGCAACAACGCAACAACGTTGGAGCTGCAAAAGAGTCGCGCCTGCACCAGCTGCTCATAACCGCTCTTCACCTAAACCAGACGCTTTTTTTTTGGTAGGCGCGTCGTCGCTCCTCATCCATCTCGACAAGCACCAGGCCACACGAGCAGGCGGCTTGCATTTTCTTGCCCCGTGCTGCAAGCCCTGTGCGGCACGTGACCACTTGTGATTTTTATTATCGACATCAGACTGGTCACCACCCGCGATGTACAGTCGTGGGTTTGAGGATTGGCACGCCAGCAGTCGTCGCGAGAACGGCGATGCCGGCGCCAGCGTCATTGCTCTTGCCGACCTGGCCCGCATCCGTGTGTGGACCCGCCGCGACCCCAGCTATCGCAGTGAAAGCGGCAGCGATGCTTGCTCTGTGCGCAGCAACAGCATCAGCGATCTGGCCATCTCCGTGGATGACGATGCCGCTCTTCGCGAGGCCCGCCTTTCCCTGTCGGAGAGCCAAGAGCAAGCCATCATCCTGACGACGACCCAAACAGTAAACGAGCACCGACCACGACCGCGCGCCCTCTCGATCAATCGCAAGTCGCCGCCGCCCCATCCCACCTTTTTGAGCCGACGCTCCTCACTCCGCAACAGGCGCCCATCATTGCCCAGCGCGCCCCCGTGCCATGTACAGCGTCGATCAATACGCGTCCTGCCCGCCTTGCCGAACATTTCGGCTTTTTGATCCCGGGCCCCCGCGCCATGTGCCGTGCCGTCTTGTGCCGTGTTGTGAGTCCTGGCATGCTGTGAAGAGCATGCTGTTATTTCTTTCTGTATGGCTGGCTGCAACGTGTGCAAGTGCCAGCAAAAACTGCTGGTCAAGCTTGCCCGAGCGCCTCTGCCCTTTAGCTTCCTTGTAAAATACTTTTAGTTATTTGCCCCACACCCGTGTCTTTTGGAGACTGTGTTCATATCACTAGGGCCAAGTTGGACTGCGTCCTGGGCTATTTTCGCTCTCTCTCTCCTCCTCCTCCTCCTCCTCCTCCTCCTCCCCCTTCGTCTGCCTCTCGCTATTCTGTGAGAGAAGGAGAGTGCGTGCAGCTCTCTCTAAGTTTCACCTGTAATACTACCGCTCTGGGCCGTGCGGTTTGCTTCTTCTTGTTAGGCTTGTGTATCTAGAACGTTGGCTTTTTTTCATCTTCCTAACCCTCTCCTCTGCAGCCGTGCTGCTTAAAGCCGACTTTCCTCCCCAATCGATCACCCTTATTATCCAAGCCCTTCTCCAATTCAAATGCCACGTGCCACATCAGTGAAGAATTCCATGCAGCATCTTTGTAGGAGATTAGCCAGCGGAACGTCAGCGCCGTCGGCCACAAATGCCACGAACAAAAGAAACAAGGCAAACCCTTACTTTTACACATGGGAATATCGTTTTTGAAATGGGTGACTTTTTTTGTCTCTTCTTCCAAAGTCCCAACCAACCTTCTTCTGCTCGTGCCCCCAATCATGGGCAGTTGGTGTGTTGCCTGTTTCTCTGTGCTCCATTCCAGCCCAAAGCAGCCGGCATTACATCCGGATGTATCGCCATGAAATCGTTGGCGCCTTTGCCAACGAACCTGCACAAGTATTTCTTGCATAGGAAGATGGATCAGCCTCCGCCCTTCATCGCCGAGCCAACGCAGAGAGCAGCAAGGCACCTCTCGACTGAGCGAGCAGCCTTCCACAAACTGGGTGATCCCCAAACACTCATGCTCCCCAACACCCACAAAAATTAAAAGTTGATTTTGCCGAAGAAAAGCACACAAAAAGGGGAGTCTGTACTTTTTATGACATTTTGACGTTGTGGAAATGGGTTTTGCTTCATGCCTATGGGACTTGCTGGCTGTTGTCGTACAGGTTCCCACACACCCAGACGCACACGCAGTGGCGTCTCAACAGTGGTTGGTCTCGGTTGACAAGTGCAAGTGCAAGAGGTAGACACAGGCACGAGCAGACCTCATCACACGGCAGCGGTTGAACGAGAGCACCGACAGAGCACCGACAGAGCATAACCAGCCAAAAACTAGAGTCACTCACCTGCTCCGCAAGGCACGAAGCACGAGCTTGTCTGGTCAGACGAGCAACAGGCTTGACGAATAAACCGACAAAGACTTTGGCTGTGCCACGGCTTTTGCGTCCCCATGGACCCAACATGACCCCAAGACACGTCCACGCCAACGACAACGAAGAAGGGGGGCCAGGACACATTACAGCCACAGGAGGAGACCAGCGACCTTGTCGGACAGCACTCACTCCTTCGACACCAACCCGACCCATCCGGCCAGTGCCTCGAATTAACCACCCTTACGTGTCGACATTTCGTTGTGTTGGGGGTCACTTTGACTTGAAGCCCCAAGCTGCAGGCTTGGAATGGGGGTTGGGATCATGCAGAAAGAGACCTCGGGAATCCCTTCATTCCAGACTCAACGATGAATCGAGACGAGCTTTTTGAGGCGAGTTTGGGAACGGCTTGCTCCACACGACAAGTCTTTGCTCATTTTTTTGGGTAGATCGACATCGCACAAACAAGGCAAACATCGCCCGGACCATCCCACAATGACTCACGAGACAATGACACAGACTGGCCGTGCCGTTGCAAAGGCATCCCAGGGCACGAGTACCACGAGCAAGAACGCCGAAATCTCTGTCATTGACATGGCCTACAAAATCCGCATTCGCGTCGCTCGCCAAAGCCAGGTTGAAGCGCACCTCACGAGCATCGCCGAACAACCGACCAAGTCCAACAAGTCCAACTTGGCAGCCCGCTTCGTCGCTACACTCAAACGCAAGACCTTTCGCCAAAAGAACGACAGCCAGCCGGGATCGTGCAAGACCCCGCCGCTGTCGCCCAGGAGCCGACGTCGCATGATCAACACCACCCTCACTAGCAGCCTGCGACGAACCCTCATGGAGAGCCCCAACGCTCAGAGCGGGCGTCAAGACACGGTTCTCGTCTGAACCCCCACGTTCCTCTCGGCATATTTGGCGCAAAGTCGACAGTTTGAATTGCGCCCCTACAGCTTCGCAAGCTGTTTATGATAACATTTATTTTTCTTTTCTTTTCGAGTTCTATGCCTCCTGATTGATTATCCGAGAACGAGGCGTCTTGTTAGTTGGCCATCGAGCCGACGCAAGATCTATTCGTGGCTTATTTTGTTTTTCCTGTGACTGGTCTGCGAGCTGCGCTCGACAACAACATGTGAATAGTATACGCCTATAACCCGTTCTTTCCCCCTTCATTCACCGTGCACTGTGCCGGACACACTGCAAAACTTGACTTTGCATATCAATCGAATCCTCTCTCATGTGTACATGACACCGTTTATCAGACCAGATACATCAAGCTTCAAGCACTCGAACAGGAGCCAACAGACAAAGCTTTAAACGAAACAGAAACTCGCCCAGAAGGTGCATGAATGTACGGTAAATGCGCTTCAATTAAACAACTATTGGTCAGGTGAGAAAATGAAAGATCGAGTCCACTTGCACGGCCAGCTCAATCAGACGTGGTCGAATCTCCTAGAGTAAAGACAATCACAATCGCCTGAGCCTGAGCCTGGACCCCAGACCACCACCAAGAGCAGACCAGCAATCATTCAAATTCCGGGCCGAACCTTGTAGTAGTTGCCGTAGGCATAGCCTACCAACAGGCCACCCAAATGGGCAGCGTGCCCCAGACGCGACCAGCCGAGAACCAGGCCAGCCACGTCAAACATCATGACGGCAATCATGGCCTGCCAGGTTGAACAGCAGTGGTAGCATGGGTGGTCATGGCATGAGGCCGAGCACGACGAAAACTCCACGCAACAAAAGTTGGTGCGGCAAACCTGTTCTGCTGAAAAGGTGAAAAAGGGCAAAAAAATGATGGAAAGCTTGGCCTCGGGATCCACGGCCGTGACAAAGCCAAAAAGGCCAAAGACAATGCCCGATGCACCCAGACCGGCAAAATGGCGAGCAGCCACAAAGGCATGCACCATCGAAGCCACGGATGATCCCAGTCCTGAGTACGGAGAATGACAGGTCATCAGCCCATGGACAAAAAAAAAAAAAAAACAGCTTGGGCTTTGGACCTCGTCTTAAAATGCGTACCAGCCCAGCCCAAGAGTGCCAAAAACTCGCCGCCGGTCAACTGTCCATTCTTGACGCAAACGGCTGGACAAAGGCACGGAAAAGCGCAAGGAAGCTTGGGTGAGCACTTTCCTTGAAGATAGATTCATCTCCTCAGGCAAGGACTGCTCCACAAGACGTACCAAAAGACTGAAACGCAATCATATTGAAGAGGAAATGAATGGCGTCCTTATGGCTGATATTAGCACCAACCATCTGCGTCAAGCGGCCTAACCAGGAGGAGAGCCAGCTCGTCATCAGTACTGCGTCCACTTTGGCTCTAACCAAGCCCGCAAGCAAGCAAGCAAAACTTTGACCCTGACACTTGGGTGCATACCGCTGAGAGGGGCATGCATAAAGTTGCGCAGCAAAAACCTCTGCATGTTGGGCAAACGCCAAAGAAGAAAGACGACGGCATTGACTCCTATAAAGGCTGCACTCCACCATTCGCGTACCACAGTAGGGCAAGAAATGAGTTGGCCCATGAGCATACGACACGAATCAGTGCAAGTGCACACGCACACACTCACTGTAAATGATGCCCTTGCCCAGGAGCGTGTGCGGCATTGAAGTGATGAGCTCCTGCGACAGCACAAACCAAGCAAGGATGATACAACGGATTGAGCGCACCCGCGACAATACAATCGGCACAGCTCAACACCACTCAGATTGATTTCTGACCGTGCGCAGTGCTTGGTGCAGCCGACCATAAAGAGTGGCCAGCCATTGTTGACCCTCATCAACGGCATGGCTAAGAATGAGAAATGAGAGGGCAAAAAGAGTACCATGAGCCAGTCTTCGGCGCACTGGACACCACAATCAGGATTAAGCTGTGTCCTGCATGCTAAGGATCGGGCATGCAGGCCGCACCGACAAGCCTCGCGCAGACGCCGCTCCACCCCCATACTAGATGAATGGCAAAGCATGCGATGGGCGCGTGCGTGAGCCGGGGATAGGGAAGCAAGGGCAAGGCAACAGAATGCAAAGAAGACTTTAAAGACACACTAAGTTTTGTAGATGCTTAGACCCAGCTTTTCTTGCTTCAAGATACCATAGCCAGCAAAGACGGCGAGTCCGAATGCACTCTACTCCAAACACAGAGATAAGAAACAGCCGTGATAAGCCAACGGCCGACCCGAGTGCTGCAATTCCAATGTCAAGATGCAAGGGAGGGAGCGTGCACACACACACACACACACACACACACACACACACACACACACACACACACACACACACACACACACACACACACACACACAAGGTCTTGAACAAAAGCCACGTACTGCGCCGGCAAAGGCCAAGGGCCGAGCAATGAGGTAGGAAAACGTCATGCGCTCGGGTCGTGCACAATAAGCGTCGATGTTTGGGCCAGCCTCGGCTGCGAGCATGTTGTACGCGCTCTGAGAATCCCGCGTTCGGCGCGTGACTCGCCGTCTAGTGCCAAGCCACATGCAAATGAGTAAACCCAAGCATTTTGGATCAAGTGAAAAAACTGAAGTACATGCATGACGTACGGCCGATTTGACTGTGTGGCCATGCGCCGCCAGGCTGGCAACTGCTGCGTGCCGAGGCTGCAGGAGCAGGTGGTGCATTCAGTAAGATTTGCAGACGAACACACGCACCCTCAGGAAGCAAGAGACTCACTGCTGGACCCGAGATTGTTGCGCGGCCAATGAGGATGGCCAAACCAAAACTGCCCGAACACTCTGGCGTGCTGCTTGCCACAGCGCTGTCCGGCCCGCCATGATGCCTGTCGTCCCGTCCCGAGCCACGAGGCTCACGTGTCCACCCAACCTAAGCAGCCATGTCGTGAATTAAAGGGAGAAAAAAAAGCACGACCCACCATCTTCACACTACGCACACCCGAGTCTCCTACCGCTGCACTACACGCCCAGACCGTGCCTACCAAACTAGCCCACGGGTGGGGCGAGCCAAGGAGGTCGTCCGTCGTCTGTCCACCGATCCAGCGCGCGCAGCAAAATTTTTTATTGAAACAAACTGCAAGCAATACACAGAGAGAGCACAGAGAGAGATAGTGCAGTCGATGACTGGAATTGTCTGACAAAAGAGCAGCAGTCTCTGTGAGTCTTTCCCGAGATTGAAAGACCAAATGGAAAAAATAAAAAAAAACTTGCACACACACACACACACACACACACACACACACACACACACACACACACACACACACACACACCGACAGTTTTTCTCACAAGGCCAAAGGGCAGCGGCAAGAGCTTGTCCTCACTGCGCTGTAGTTCGGTTGCAGGCTGCGAGTGTGTGCGCGGCGTCGCAGCTGTAGATTTTTTTTTGGCGGGATTGCACTGCATTGCGCGTGGAGGGTGGCCATCATCCTTTGACCGGCGCCATGGGTCTGGTGCGTATATTCCGCGGACTGAGAAGCCGGCGCGGCTTACGCGCCGGCCGCATCGCCCTGTCTGCCGTTGATTCGGGGCCTCACCACTGAACCGGGTGCTGACATAGTTTGGGGCTGCCCCGAAGAAGGTGGAAGAGCAACAGGTTTGTCATGGACCCAATGTATCGGCCGAGACGACCGTGATCCTGCTTCATTCTTTGTGTTTATGTACATCAGAAGTACTTCTCAGCCGTAGATGGCATCAAGCGGCTCTACAAGTCCCGTATCCGCCCTGTTGAGGAACTCTACAAGGTTGAGCTACCGCTCGCGCTCAAGGCACCGTTTTTTTTTTCTTCTTTTTTTTTTTTTTTTGCGCGCGCACCTCATCTGATTTTGCGTCCACGCTCTGCCCTTGCTTGTCCGTCTTGTTTCAGTATCAGGCCATGAACTCGGCCACCCTGACTGATGCCGACTTTGACGCCCGCCCACAAGTTAGTCTGGAGCGTCATACCACACGCACACGCGCGCGTGCATACACACAACACCCACACACTCACTCAGGCGCTATGTTGTGGGCCACGCTCACCTCTCATCTTGCTCTCTGTCAGGTCCTGCTTTTGGGCCAGTACTCCGTGGGCAAGACGTCCTTCATCAAGTATTTGCTGGTAGGATTCACCGCTGAAGACTTATTCCTGATGTCGAAAATGCAAATGGGTGTGACACGCCATGCAACTCATTTGCACCCCCCTGCCTCGAGAAGGAGCGGGACTTTCCGGGTTCCCATATTGGACCCGAACCAACCACAGATCGTTTCATGGCCATCATGCACGGGCCAACCGAACGTGTCACGCCCGGCAACGCCCTTGCTGTGCAGGAAGACAAGCCTTTCCGCGGCCTCCAACAGTTTGGCACTTCTTTTCTCCAGCGCCTGGTGCGACCACTTTCGAAGCAATCCTCAAACTCAATAGCTTGATTTGAAGCCTTATTGCTACCCTTGTACCCTTGTTCAGGAAATCCGGGCCTCGTCTCTCACTCTGCTGCACCCTCGCATGTATGCTCTACCTTGCTTGTCGTCAGGAATGCTCGCAATGCGACTCTGAGATTCTCAAGTCGGTCACTTTTGTGGACAGCCCTGGCGTTTTGAGCGGTTTGTTCAGTGTCGTTCTTCCTCGTGCCTTCCTTTTCTGCTCCTGGTACAACCGAATGCTTGACAGCTCGCTGTGTGCATCTGTGCATCTACACTGTTATATGGCCCGGCATTTGTATCCACAATGATCAGGCGAGAAACAACGCATTGGTCGGGCCTATGACTTTGTCAAGGTTGTTGAATGGTTTGCACAAAAGTCAGGTACGAGTCGCGCTGCGCAAGCGGCCCTGTCTGATTGTCGCTATACCTCATGCCGCCCTGTGATCTCTCTACAGACTTGATTATTCTGCTTTTTGATGCGCATAAGCTGGACATTTCCGATGAATTCAAACGCACCATCGTTGCTCTGAAGCAGCACGATGAGAAAATCCGCGTGGTACTCAACAAGGCTGACAGCGTCAGCGAGCAGCAACTCATGCGCGTGTATGTTCCGTTCCCTTAATCTTACTCTATTCCCTCTGATCCAGTGACAAGTGCCCCTGCTTACCTTCTGCCGCTGCGCTGCCCATCGGCATTTTGATGTTTCATGGCCGAATGCAGTTATGGCGCCCTGATGTGGTCCCTTGGCAAGGTGTCGCAGACGCCAGAGGTCAAGCGAGTCTACATCTCATCCTTCTGGGAATACCCGCTGCGTGTACGTGCTACCCACTTGGACGTGACCTGGTTTTCAGCGAACAAAGCGAGTCGATTTAGTTAGTGCCGCTCCTCACCCGGCTCTTGATGCTAATAATTACAGGACGGTTCCAATGTTGAACTCTTTGAAAAGGAGCGTGATGACCTTTTGCGAGAGTTGCGTGATCTCCCACGTTACGCTGCCGTGCGCAAGGTACAGAAACCCTCACTCGATGGGCTCTCTATTCAAGTCAACGCCTGCTCGCCTCGTCCCCGCCTCAACCTGCGCGATGACCTCGTGTGCCTTTTGCTTGCTAGATCAACGAGCTTGTAAAGCGAACTCGCTACGTCAAGGTCAGAGGGCTTTTGGTTTTTTGCCTTTGCCAAACTGATCGCCTGACGCCATAGTGCTGGCTCTCACTCACCTTAACCTCCATGCAGGTTCATGCCTTGCTCATCGGCCACATCAAGTCATTGATGCCCACCATGTGGGGCAAGCAGTCGAAGCAACAATGGATCATCAACAACATGCGCGAGATCTTCCGATCCGTTCAGCGCGAGCATCAACTGCCCATGGGTACATGTTTCGCCCACGTCCAAAACCTAGCCCACTAGTCAAAGAAACATGCTGCCCTGATGAGTGTCTGTTCGTAACTCTAGGTGATTTTCCCAACATTGAGCACTTTATCACCTGCATTAAAGACTACGATTTCAGCCGCTTTCCCAAGGTTGACATGGCGTACGTCTCAGCGTCAAGTTACCGCGTGTTTTTGAACTGGGTGCAGACTTTTCTCTTTTTTTTTTTTTTTTTTTTTTTTTTTTTTTTTTTTTTTCTTTCTTTCTTTCTCTCATACACATATATATGATTTTTTTGACTCATCAACACGTACCGATAGGCTGATTGAATCCATGGACCAAGTTTTGGCCCGCGACGTTCCTGCCATCATGAACGACTTTCCACCGGAGCGGTGCGTGATCTTGGGGGCCTGCAGGCAATTTCAAGCCCACGTAGGGTCCCACGGGGACCACGACCAGCCATTGAAAGAACTGCTGAAAGCCGATTGGCGTCAGCTGCACATGCCTGTGGCATTGATTTCATTTATTTTTGGTGTGTTGCTTTGTTGATTCTTCAATGGTCATTTGATCTTTTCAGAGAGGATGCAGCACAGATGGCGCGTGCGGCCGCCAGTCACGAACCTACAGCTGCTTCATCTTCCGCCGCTGCTTCATCGGGTGCACCCCCGGCCGTAAGTGCGCATGGCACCGCTTTTGCAACATGCCTGCAGAGGCTCAAGGCCCTCGATTTCCTTGGATGCCCTGCTTTTGCCAACGCACAGGGAAGCAACCCCTTTGACCCTTTTGGCACTGCGACAACCAGCGTGTCAACGGAGTGGATCATCACCATGAGCAAACAGGCCGAGTACCGCAACATCTTTGCATCGGCTGGTCCCGTTGATGGCAAGCTTTCTGGTGCCTCGGCCAAGGAGGTCTTGGTCAAATCGCGCCTTGACCCATCCGTCTTGGGACGCATTTGGACACTATCTGACATTGATAGCGATGGCTACCTGGACGAGGAAGAGTTTTGCGTTGCGATGCATCTGTGTCACGAATGCCTGGGCGGTCAAGAACTGCCCAGCAAGTTGCCCGACCTGTTGGTGCCACCCACCAAACGCCACATTGATAGTGCCTGCTAGGCGGCCTGCAGCCGTTCTAGGCATATGTGTGCTGACTCCGTTCAACGCCAAAGCTTTTTGTTTGCACATCCTGTTAGAAACTCATGTGGCATGCTGATCGTCTGGTGGTGTGTCACATCACTTTTCGCGCCTTTTTTTTCCCCTCATTTGTCAACAAATCCCAAAACGCTCTTTTGGCTGTTTGCTTCCTCATTTTCTCTCTCTCCCTCTCTCTTCTTTACCTCTCTCTCTCTCTTCTTTACCTCATTATCAATTCAGCCACCACCATCGCACAAGTTTGCACTTGTTTCTGGCGGCCGCTTTCACGCTCCTCAAAGACATCCATTTCCCGTTGATCATCTTGATGCTGATAGGCACGTCTTGCGAGTGCAAAGACGGGTGCTCTTAGTTCACAATGTGGGATGTCAAACCCAACCAAGCTCGAATGCAATCCTATTACTTGCGTTCAGAGCGTCTGCCACACAGCACCGTTCACGAAGAAGCTAGCACAGATACACGTGCAGCTCAAGTGCAGACTCGCTATCAGATTTTGACCCGGATATTGGCACATTCAAACCTGGGCGTGGCCGTGACCGTGGCGACTGATCCTGAGACATCTGCTCCAGTCTTGTTGTGTGTAGCTCAAGCTAGATTTTTTGCCACACGCGCGTGGCGAACGGTCATTGAACGTCATGAACTCGCCCCCTGCTTCTCGGATCTGCAAGCTGCATCTTTACATGATGTATGTGGTATGTGATTTGCAGCGATGATCATTTGGTTCTCATACCAACATTTTCCCTAAATAAGTAGATTGTGCGCGTTTTTCCGTTTTATCTGGCCTATAACTGGTCGGGCCTCGTGGTAGGCCAAGGCGAGAGCTGCCTGGTTATTCCTCATTTGAGTAAGAGCAAGTTGACCTCTTTATAATCGTATGAAGTAAACGTTCTAGGAAACGGGTGCTCATATCATTTGGCAGGTCATCTGCAACGGAAACCGGTCCCTGCTCTGGCCGTGCACTTTAAAACATGCCAAGATGCTTTGCAACTTGACCTGCAAATTGTACTTTGGAGTTATTGTACTACACCGGTTTGTGCGCGTGACGTGAGCTGGTACCTCACTGACCTTGGACAAGTTTTGATGCTGACAAACTCATTCCCATTCGGAACCGAAATGCATGCAGCTCGAGGCCCTAGTGTCGACAGCCACCGCTGCGCAGGCTCGGGGAGGTCAGCTCGTGACAACGGATCAGGTTGGCTCGCTGGACAAGATCTGATAAATGCATTTTTCCTACGACGATCGTTTTTAAGTCACAGTAGCTCTCGTGCACACAGCCCAATTTTCTTACTCAGAGCGATTTCGCATGATATGATGGCAGGAGGGATGCCTGGAGATGCCTTCGCGCGGCAATGGCGCGTTCTCATGCTTACGCGCGATCCTCAAGGGCATAGTGATTTCTGTGCTTCATGGTCAAATCAGGTGACTCAAGCTGACATGATGCTCCCGAAATTGGATTTTGTCGCCTCACTTGATAGCTCTGATGTGAGCGTACATCCTGGAGCCTGACCTCTGAATTTTCCAATTAGTTTGGCATTGACGTCCCGCTGGCATGTCAGGCCTCTGACAACATCATGGTCCATCTTGAGCGTCCTGGTCAGCAGCATTACGCAGCACTGGAAACGCTCTTGTTCGAACCCCCCATCACAATCTCTAACCGGAAAATGGAAGCCGAGGCGTACGTTGCTCCATGACGGCACCAACAAGACTGAGTGCCACACGGAATCATCTCACACGCATTGCGTCGTCCTGGGTTGTCGTACTTGCTGCCAGTGCTGCAAGCCTGGCACCAGGAGTTGATGAAGCGATTGGGCTATTGGAGGTGCTAGGCTGTCAAGCTTCACAGGTTGGATCCCGGCGTTTTCTTTTTTTTTTCCTCAACCTCATCCCACTCCTCGGCGATACTTCATGTATTCAAACCCTACTCGCTCAGGTTAAATGTGTGGCAGCAGCCCCAGCAGCACTCAAGGCGATGTCTAAAGACGTTCCTCTCGGCTTGTCTGATGACGCTGCCCTCCCACAATCGCTGGAAGCAAAGGCCACTGACACTGTGCAGTCCACGCCGCGCGGTAAGAACACCAGCAATATGATTTATTTTCAAACACTGCTGGGCTACCCAAACATAATTTGACACGATCGACCATGTTGGGGTCACACGCAGCAGCCCGGCGACGCTTGAAATTCGGAGCTGGTAAGGCAAAGCGTGATATGCCACAGCCAGCAAAAGCCGCGACTGCCCCGAAGAAGGCTCGACTAGTGGCTACACAGCCAGCAAAAGCTGCGACTGCCCCGAAGAAGGCTCGACTAGTGGCTACACAGCCAGCAGAAGCCGCGACTGCCCCGAAGAAGACTCGATCGGTGGCTACACAGCCAGCAGAAGTCGCGACTGTCCCGAAGAAGACTCGATCGGTGGCTACACAGCCAGCAGAAGCCGCGACTGCCCCGAAGAAGACTCGATCGGTGGCTACACAGCCAGCAGAAGTCGCGACTGTCCCGAAGAAGACTCGATCGGTGGCTACACAGCCAGCAGAAGCCGCGACTGCCCCGAAGAAGACTCGATCGAAGGTTACACAGCCAGCAGAAGCCGCGACTGCCCCGAAGAAGACTCGATCGGTGGCTACACAGCCAGCAGAAGTCGCGACTGTCCCGAAGAAGACTCGATCGGTGGCTACACAGCCAGCAGAAGCCGCGACTGCCCCGAAGAAGACTCGATCGAAGGTTACACAGCAGGCGGCAACTGCTGGCCAGAATGGCGGGTCCCAGACCGTCACGGCTCCCCGGCAGGCGGCCTCATCTGCCACAGTCATCCAGGAGGTGCGTCAAGTGGTTTAGTCTTCCCATACATCGCATCCGAAACGCGTCAAGTCTTTATGTTTTCATTCAAATCTTGCTCACTTTGCGCGATAGTTGGACATGGCCAATGCCGCATCGCGCGAGGCGTGGTCATCGTTAGACCCCTCCTCTTTGAGTGTTCTTCAAATGAGGGATTGGCTGCAGAAGCGGGGCATCAAAGTATGAGCTTGACTGATTAGGTGGTGGCACGTTGCAATCTGATCGCCATTGCTGACTTTGCGTTGGTGCATCTTAGGGCTTGCGGCGTTTGAAGCAACAACAGTTACGAAAACTCATCGAAAACGAGATGCAGTCTACCCATGAACAACTAAGCCCAACACATCCATAGCTAACTTATAATTGACCAGCTTCGAGTTTTAGTTTTGGCGCGTTACTCGATAGTGTCGTGATTGTGCAGTGCAAAGCAACGTGACACGCGCGAAGCACAGCGATGGCAAGAAAAACTAATTGAGAACAGCTGAGAAAATGATAAAGAAAATACAAAAAAAAAAAAAAAAAAAAAAAAAGAAATTCAATGACGGACTCAATTTTTCGGCCCAATCGCTTTTGTCTCTTAAACCTCTCCCACTCTTAATTATTTTCCTCATCAGATTTCAAATTAACATGCCTATCATGTCAGGCACGACTCTGTAAGGCACACGTGCCACATATTGAGATTGCCATCAGATACGCCGTCGATTCATCCGTCTGTCTCGAAATTGTTGACGGGCAAGTTCATGGCAGAGACATGGCCCATGGTCATCTCAGAGAGTCTCAAAAGCTTGTTCAAGGGCCTCGTCTTCGGCGCCATAGACAGAGCTTAGATGCACTGTGACGGCACCGGCCAGCTCGCAAAGTTGTTGCACCTACAAATCATAAAATTCAAGGGCCGTGGAAGAGAGTGTCTTGTCAGCGAACAACACGGTTTGATTGCGAATGTCGTACAGTCACAAACCGTGCTGATGTTGGATGGATGAATATTCAGGCAGACGAGGCACACCTGGTTTCGACATTGTCAAATGGGCCCGCACCAAGTCACGCAGCCACTGCAAAGCCATCAAGTTGATTGGCGGCCAGGCCTCAATAATAAACAGCTGGCCCCGAGCCTTCCGGACAAGGACCCCTGCTCTCCAAATCGTGCGGCAAGGGTGCGGCAAGCAGGGATCAGACAAGGCCAGGGTCGAGCCGACGCCAACAGTGGCAATGTCTTACCATTGAGTTCAAGCCAGTTGCACGACAACAGTTCAGATTCGGCGCGCCTGAGATGGATGCGTCAGAGGGCCATGAGGTGATGGCAGCAACGGCGATCGAGAACAAGGGCTACGTCGCAAGCCTGGCAGTTCGCACGCGGGTTCTGGACGTGTAGGTTGTGCATTAAGACATGCCCAAGCAGAGGCATCCATGTCCTCTTGGCGCACGCTATGGGGTAATTTCAGCTTTTCACGCGGTAGCTCAGCGGCTGCCATCAGTTTGGTGTGAAAGTGCGCAGCGCGTGACCTGAGAAGAAACAGCACCACCATCACCACCACAACAACAACAACGATACCAACCCAAATCAAAGCCCATTGGTCAATGAGCACCTGTTCGAGGAGCAGCCACGCACAAAGTGATGTTCAAATGTGACTTACCGTTGATAGTCAAGAATGCGAAGCTCTTGACCGTTGATGTCATGCACGACCCAGAAATTGCGGTTTTGCAGGGGTCCCACGACACGGATACTATTGGCCACAAATGTATGAGCACAGTCCTTTGCGTAACAGGCGCGAAGAGCAATGGCTGCACAGAAGCTCCAGAGAAAAGCGTACCGCCGAGCCGAATCAGTCTGGCTAGCAAAGCGTGTACAGGGCTGGTTTGGCTTGGATCGGAGCAAATGATCAGTATGCAATATCTTGCGGGTAGCTGAGCGCTGCTGTCGTGCAAAGAGCGCGCGAAGCCGACCGGGCGACGAGAGCGCCTTCCGAGTTCCCTGCCATGTGTTCGTATCAAGAGGCTGATTGGTGACATCCAATGAATTGGTTGAGCTCGACAGTCGGCGTGGTCGCTTGGCAGCCCCATTCGGAGGCTCTGGGGTCGCGGAAGTGCTTGTTGTCTGACTAGCGGCGTCTTCGACTCGAAGCATGTTACTGCTTGGTGGTGAGGCGGGCGGGAGCACGGGGCCGAAGGATAACGTGTCTCCATGTGGGGCTAGCGTTGATGTTGGTATTGTCGTGGGTTGTTCGTCTGAAGCGCTGGGTAGGGCCGTGAGGGTTTCAGCGGAGGTAGTGCCACTTGGCTCTGGAGATGGGTCTTCAGACTCTGAATGTACGTGTGCATTTGCTTGCGCGGATTCATCAGGTATCCGACAATCCGCGGCTGGCTGCGAGGACACCAAACGCCCTGCCTGTAGTGTCGTACCCAGGGGTAGGGCATAATAGGCGGCACAGGCAGTTTCAAACGCTTGCAAAAGCTCGTCTTGTTGTTCCATAAAGTATTGCAGCTTATCAACGGCAACATTGATGTCGAGGGTTGGTGCAGCGACTCGAAGCTGCAGATAGAGGTGGGCCCATCGTCGGCGCCCAGAGCCTTTCCACCAGTGCTTGTTTAAAGCGTAGAGAAACGGGCGACCGTCAACGTACCGGTCGTTGACAAAGACAAATGCCCGGTCCCCTTGACTGCGGGATATGGCTTCGATAGGGGCCTCGCGACGTGGGACATAGGCTTCGAAGTGACCGGCTGGAGTGTTTCCACTCAAAGCATGTAAGCTGTGAACGTGAACGGCGCCAAAGGTAGCACCAATAGCACCCAAAAAATCCTTGGCCGCTCGTTTACGCCAGGTGACAGCGTTGCGGCCTGTGGCGCTAAACTGCAAGTGGAGGCCTGGGTGGATAAGGCCATATGCACGGCAGTAGTGCTGTGCCAGAGCCATCTCTTGTTTGCGGGCAGAGGCTGCTTGATGCGCCTGCAGATAAACCGAGGCAAGAGGCAGAAGCATGTAATCATTCGTCATGTCAAGCATGTACACAAAACAAGCACCCTCTGACATGCCAACAGCCAAATCGTTTCGTCATGCTGCACTGAGAGCAGGAACCAACCAACCTGGCGACGGACAGGCAAAGCATGGAAGAGACGGGTTACTACGATGCTGGTGCCCACGCCCGCATTGGCTGTCAAAGTAGGGCGAGGGCGCGGTTCCTAGAAGCAGGACCCGCATCAGTCAGCCCGTTGCTTGAAGACCCCCCACTCGCTGGAATTGCGCTTGGCCAAGACTTTAACGCTCCAATCTGCACTGTCATGTGCGTCGCAGGTGCGGTGTGTTAGCAAGATTCGCGCCATCCAAACCTTTGAGCGTAGGGTGAGTTGGCGGGCGGGCGTGTTGGCATGCTGCGCCGAAGTGATGACAAGTTCAGCCGCGCACTCGCGAATGCTGGACAAGGCTACAAAATAAGCGAGCAAGCAAGTCATTGGCCAACGGAGCAAGGTGTCTTTGTGAGGCCGCCAAAACTCTGTGGCAGCACAATGAGTGCATTTCCTCAGCGGCTGTGCCCTCACCTTCGCCCCGGAAACCCAGAGTGGCGAGGTGTTGCAGCTCATCAATGGATGCCAACTTGCTGGTGCAGTGCGGTTCGGCAATTACAGCCAGATCGGCCTAAATCACACCCCAGTATGGCAAGGTCGTGCAGTGGTCATGTTACAAGTTCAAGCAGGCCATTGAGCGAGCATTTGCACGGATGCGCGTGGTTGCAGCAAGCATGATCACCTCGCTCATGCCTTTGCCGTTGTCGGTGACCCGGATCAAGTCAAGGCCTGCATTGGCAAGGCGAACGTCAATGTTGGTGGCGCCTGCATCGATGCTGTTTTCAATCAGCTCCTTGACCACCTGGGAGGCGGTGGGCACCACCTGCTCGCTGCTCAATCTGCGCTGACACGCCGCGCTGAGGAGGCGCAGTGATGGTGGCTCAGACTGGTTGTCTTCGGTCTCGTTGTCGGCCGACACAGGGTCTGGTTCTGCATCTTCCATGGTCCCCTCTCCCAGCCACTCTCAGCCCTAACCTATAGACTCAAAGCCGACCACCTCCCGCCTGCCAATGCCCTGCCAGCAAAAGTGAGCGGTCACCCCGGCGGTCTCGTGTGTGTGTGCGTGCTGAAACTGTTGTTTCAGTTTTATTGCTTTTGACGTTTTTTGATCAAATTTGATCAAAAAAATTTACTCTCTCTCTCTCTCTCTCTCTCTCTCTCTCTCTCTCTCTCTCTCTCTCTCTCTCTCTCTCTCTCTCTCTCTCTCTCTCTCTCTCTCTCTCTCTTGCTTTTCCAATTTCTCTCTCTGTCTGTCTCTCTCTGTCCCTCTCAACGCGACGAATCCCCTTGTGGCGACAAGGCAGCAATGGCGGCGCGGCGGCTGGTGGCTGGTGGTGGTGGTGGTGGTGGTGAGGGTGAGGGGGGAGGCAAGGATGACAAGGATGCGCAGGCCCAAGCACGAGCCAGTTACAGTCGTGAGCAGATCATGCAAAAGCTGCAGGCACTCTACAACACTGACCATACAGGTGTGTGGCTCAGCGCTTCGTGTTTGACCACAGCCGCCTGGGTCGGGGCATGCTCATGGAGTGGAGTTTGCATAATGACAACCGTGCATAGGTCTTTGTGCCATCGGTCAGCGGCTGGGTCTCAAGATTCATGCACCCCAGTCTAAGGTAAAGTTTTTGCCGGCTGTCTCCGTCTGCGGGAAGGCCGCCACGAAAAGGGGCATTCCAGTCGCCCTGTGCGCCAGACTGAGTGCTCTGACTTGTATGGGCGCAGGTGACAGTGTTGCTTGTGGGCAACCATTCTGCTGGCAAGAGTAGCTTTATCAACTGGTGAGTCGATACTCTCACATGCCCAGCTGCTTGGTTCTGAAGAGAGCTGTCAGGGATGAATATGGGGTGCTCTACTGTCCGGTTTTCGCAGGTACATCCAGGAGAACCTGCAAAAAACAGGCGTGGCCATGGAGACGAATACCGTCACCCTGGTGACACACGGGCAAAAGCGTGAAACTCTTGGCGTACGTCCTATTTTCTTCTCAGACGTGATAGTTTGTCTTCCTCGATCTTGCAGGGCGATCAGTCGCACTTCGAAGCTGACTTCTTGTGGTTGGGGCAGGGCGAAGCAACGATTCAAGCATTCCCCTACTTTAAGGACCTTGCTGAGCGGGCTGGGCTTGTCGGCAGTCTGACCACCCAGATTTCAACCTCTCGCGAGCGGGCCTTTCCACTGGTATGCAATGCTTGTCTTGGGTACATTACCTCGAGCAGGCGCTTTTTTTCGCAGCTCCCGTCTTCACATTCTGGATGGGACCAATGCCTCGCACTCGAAATGGTGGGTACCTTTCAGGTCACCTTCATTGATACGCCAGGTCTTGTCGATGGTGATCTCAAGTACACGTTTGACATTGAGACGGCGATCACACTGCTAGGTTTGTCCGCACATGTTGGCGCCGATGGATGTTCAAGTTGGGATGAGATGACACCTCACTGCATTTTACGAATTTGCAATCGTGGCCCTTGCTCCATGGTATGGACCCACACCCACGTTAGGGGCCAAGGCTGAGCTGACCTGCGTTTTTTTCGATCCGCTGGGTCAAGCTTTGTGCAAGCGCACGCTGGACATTGTTGGTGCGTGAAGGATACAAGGCAATTTCGTGACGCGCGGTGGTCCGGTCTTCTTTGTCACGTACCTGATTGCTGACACAGTCTGCCTGCCGTGTGGGGGGGTCCATGTGCGGTGGTCCATGTGTCTATCCTTGTAGAGCGCTTGCAAATAGCTGCCTCTGGTCAGCAAGGCAAAGTGCGATACTATCTGTCCAAGGCAGATACAGCAGGCACTGACAAGGTTGGTGGCTCGACTCAAAGCAACAAGAGTCTACTTCTTTGGGTGATGCATATCTCATGATTTCCATGGACTACTGGCGCAGGATCGGTTCAAGGTGATTACGCAGACAACACAAAACCTTTGCCGTCGGCCCGCGCTGAATAGCGTGGCTTTTGAAATGCCAGTGATTTACATTCCAGATGAAGAGGATGTAAGTTGACGCAGCGGTCCGCAGTCTGCCGAGGTCCTTGCACTTGACAGGACTCTGACTGACTTTCCCGACTGGTGCTCTCTTCTTTCGGTTGCATCCCGGAAATAGCCTCTGGCCAACCGCGTGCCCAACCAGATTTACGAGCTCTGCGGAGCCATCGACGAGACAGTGCAGCATGTGGTACAGGTAATTCACGTGCTTGAGCAAGCGACTTGAGACTCGCGATAGGAAGGAGGAGATGCTGGCAACTTGAGCCCACGCCGACATTTTTATGATTTTGCTGATGTGTCTCCCTCATGGTGCACAGAACTCTCTCAACGGATTCAAGCATGATTGTCAACACCTGTTGGAGAAGATTGATGAAAAGTTGGAGTGGAGCTTGTCAGTTTGAAAGGCTACCTTGGGTGATGCCATTGCTCATCGTGTCTGGTGTTTGCCTGGTTGTTGGATTCTTCGAGTGTGCCCGCATGCACGCGCACACTGCTCAACCTTCAATGCTGACGGAATGCTCTGTCTTCCGGTTGCTCATCAGGCGTCGCAAGAGCCGGTGGTTCCGGGATCTTGTCACCGGTTTTCTTTGCTTGTCCGCTGCCTTGGGCATGTTGTTCATGAGCCTTTATAGCATTCTGTACCCTCCAGAGGTGAGGGGCGTGTCTGCGTCAGATCGTGTCATGATTGATGCTTTTCATGATGCCAGTGTGGCTCACTGCATCCTTAGGATGGTTATCAGGGCGCGATGCTTTCTCCGGGCCAGCGCGTTTATGCCGCAGTGTATTGTACGACCTGCTCGGCTCACAACATTCTGGTTTGGAAAAAATTTTGAGTCATATTTGCTGACCGCGTTGGGTCCAATGGTGCTCCTTCTGCCACAGACGCGACAGTCAATGTCTTTGCTATATCTGGCTCCTCCTTTGGAACATATGGCGGGATCTACCTTTTTGCACTCGTTGTCGTGGCGCTGGCCATCGTTGGCATTGGCAAGCTGTCTCGGTAGGTCGCAAGAAGCCACGTCCGTGCGTGTCTTGTTTCGACCATTGCTCACATGTAAATTGGGGACGTAGACTTGGGCCCACGCTGACCAAAGCGGAGGTCAAGGCTCTGCACCACGACAAGGAGGTTGTGCAACGCACGCTGGAGAACAACTTTGAACGGCTCTATCGCCTCTACCTTGGTGAATCTGTGGGGGATGGTGCTCAGGCCACCGCCAAACCAAGCTCGTTCTAAGCTCGAATCTTGCGAGCAATGTGCGCTTTCCTCTTGGCACGCGTTTTCCATTCTGCGAATTGAACTTGCATGTGCCAGCAATGCTGATCGGCCAAAAAGGTCACAATCGGGAAACAAGACGAGCGGTGATTTACAGATTGATACATGCGCATGTAGCTTTTTTTTGGTGGCAGGCTTGTCATGTTTTGCTTGCATGCAACCACAGAATCAGTCACAAAGGAGGCGAACGCTTGCTGATGTTGATCGATTAGTCGAGTCGCCTGCCTTGTGTGACTTGGACCTTGGGGCCGACATGGTGTTGCTCACATGCAAGTCCAAGTAATTTCACCCAGGGCGCTGGCCATCTCATTGTGAACGGCCTGGGTCGAGAAGCGCTGGGGCGACCACAGACATGGGCGGGCCAGGGCGGCGCATTGGGACCAACACGTCCCTTGACATGGATCAAGCTGTGGAGCTGCATCGCAACTTATCAAATTCCACCGCCCCTGCTGGTGCTGGTGCCGAGGGGGCTGGCTTCAATGGTAAACGTGGGCATGGGCGCCCCGCGTCGACGGGAAGCGGGTATAACGTTCTCATTGATGCCCTGAAATCGGCAGCGGGGGGCAGTTCCAGCGCAGCCAGTACTCTCCATGCGAGCACGGCTTCCAATTTACCCTCTGCACACGGCCAAACGTCTCGGCTGCCCAGCGTCCAGGAGCATCCAGCCCGTACCATGCCCATGGCAGCATCAACGTCCCAGGGGCAAGCCGCTCGTAAGTGGCTCAAACAGAGTTCGTTCGTCTGACTGCATTCAGCCATTTGAAAGCAGGTAATATGTTCTTGCTCACCTAAAGTACTTGATTGCATGTGCTTCATCCAGACTCATCGGACCCCAGCGCTGCACCAGCCAAAGGTGGCTGCCTCGGCTGCCTCGGCCGGAGATGAGGCACCTCTGTGCTATTGGAGCCCTTCGACTCGTGCCCGTGCGCCGGGGTCCCATGAGCAGTCTCATCATTACAACTCGAAGCAGCGAAATGTTCTGCCTGCTTGTATGGACTCCTTCCCCCCCCCTTCTCCGCCAGCCGCTGCGGTTGCCCCCTGCCAGCCTCTGCCAGCCTCTGCCAACCGCAGCCATGCTCGCATTCCCTCCTGTGGGCTCTCATCCGCACACCCTCCCAAATCGGCTTGCCTTTCATCTGACAAATATCGAATTACTATTTGAAAACAACTGCTGTTGTCACCATGATCCTCTTCCAAAATTTTGGGTCGAGAGAAAGAGAGAAAGAGAGAGAGAGAGAGAAGAGAGAAAGAGAGAAGAGAGATAAGAGAGAGAGAAGAGAGAGAAGAGAGAGAGAGGAAAAAAGATAAAAGAAAAGAGAGAAAAGAGAAAAGAGAGAGAGAGAGAGAGGTTTGGTCGGTTTGAGAAAGAGAGAAAGGGAAAAGCACAGAGAGAGAGAGAGAGAGAGAGAAGAGAAATTGAGAGCACGAGGGTGGCACTTTCATCCCGAAAAGGCTTTTTGTTCGTTCAGGGCTGGTTCTTCAAATTTTCTCTCGACCTCCAGAGGGCGCGGGGTATGCACAGGGCATATGTGCCTGTGGTAGAAGCGGGGCAGTGGAAACGCGGGTTGGAATATCTTGTAGTGAAGGCTGCGTTTGCAGCAAGAAGGTTCTGCTATTCCAGGATGGACTGGCTCATTTCTGTGGGTGATTGGTGTCACATGCAGCAGGATCACGATCGGCGAGCTCTGTGGTACCAGCACAATGGCGGCGGTACGTTGCGTGCATGACTGCATGTCATCAAAGTGCAGTATGGCGTTTGCTCCCGGTCTTCTTCTTGTGCACAACAGCCTTTTTTCGGACTGTCTCCGGCATTAGTGACTGGCTGACCGGTCTGGTTTGTTCCTGTGGTCACGTTTGATGGTGCATCGCAGCCAACTCTCGAGGAGTTTGTGCAAATTTCGGCCGCCATGGCCAGCACCAACAGCGACGAGCTTCAACACGCCAAGCAGTGGCTTGAAAAATTTCAGTCTACTGTGCGTTTCCTGACAAGGCGGGGAGCCTCTCATCACCAATCGACCAGATGAGACTCCTCATATCTGCGGCGGCCTGCTTCTTTTTTTTTTTTATCTGGTTCATCATTAGGTGGAAGCTTGGAACATTTGTGCTGCAGTGCTTCACCAGAAGCATTCCGAAACTGCATGCATTTACGCGTCTCAGGCCATGCGCCGCAAGGTGTGAATCATGGCTCATGGGTGCAATTATGAATAGACAAAGGATCTCACACACGCAGACTTGCTGCAGCTCACACCAAACCACTGGCGCGCCCCGCTTGCCCATGAATCAGATCTTGACGGATTATCGCGAATTGCCCGACAGTGCAACTGACGATCTCCGCAATAGCATCATGGATCATCTTGCAAGCTTCACCGCCAAGCCCGGCGCCAAAGTCGTTGTGCGACAGGTACAGCGCTGCGCCGTCCCTCTCGGGCATCGTGTTCTCGTCACATGCTGACAGAAAGTCAATGTCATCGTGTCCGTTGTAGCTCTGTCTAGCCCTCGCAGATCTGGCCGTGTACAAGCAAGATTGGCAATACCCCTCCAACACCATTCTCGAGCGCTTTGGTAAGCCACGCCTTCCAAACCGCCAAACCCAACCCCGCCCCCGTTTTGTATAAAACACAAGTTCAAATTGCGCGCCCGCTTCGTGGGACACGGCAGGAGGCGACATTGCTGCCATGCCTACCGTTCTCGAGTTTCTCGCCGTCTTGCCCGAGGAAATTGCCAATGAAGAACTTCGTGTGACGGTTCGTGCAAGCCCTTCCACCGTGGGGCCGCCGAGCCAATCCTGGCAAAGAACCCTTGGAGCTCACTTCTGTGTTTCCACTCAATTCTGGCTTTCCAAAACGACAGTCGGACCGCCAATATCAGGTTGACAATCAGCTGGCCGAGGCTTCGGGTCAGGTTTTGCAGTACTTTTGCCACTGCTTGGAACACGCATCGACTTCGGAACTGAAGCAGCAACTCCTCAAGGCCTTGGCCTCGTGGTGCGAGTTTGAGGGCCCTTTGATTCAGAATTTGGCCTCAACGTACGTGATTCGTCTTGCTGTGGTGCTCACCAATGGCTTGCGTCCTCGCGCACGCGCTTGTCATTGCACTCCGTGATCTATGGGATTCAGCCTCCTCATGTCGACGCTGATTCTCGCGCAGTCCTCTGATTGATTTTGCCATCTCGAGTCTGAGCGATGAAGACCTCCGCACCTCGGCCGTATCGGTGCGTGCACGAGCTGAATGGCACATGAATCAGTTATAGAGTGTGATTTTTAACCCTGGTATCATTCTTCTTTTTGTCCCCTCCACTGTGCCACAGGGCCTGGTCCAGGTCATTCGCATGTGCGAAGCTCCCAACCGCGTGGAGCTCAAGCAGGTCATGGCTGGCAAGATTGCTGCGCTCTCGCCGGTACGAAAATTTATTCCAGTGCCCTTTTGGGCTCTGTGGTCTCGTACCAGAAGTTTCATGTGATTCGTACGGGTTATCTTCTGCTCGCTCATGCCCGTGCTTGCCTTCTGGACGCAAACTTTGTTTCTTCGTGTCAACGGGGTCCTTGCGCAGCTCATGAAGGATTCGGCGATGAATGAGGATGGAGAGGGTGGCAAGCATTTGGCTCAGATCTTCTGTGCCTTTGGTTGTGCACTCCGCTTTGACATTGTTCACACTCCACCACACACTTTGTTCGTCCTGCTTTCGCCATGCCATGATGCACATAATACCGAGGCCTGGTGCTGACGATTGAAGGCTCATGCTTACGTTCACGCGGGCATCATGTTGCAGTGCTTCCCTCTTTGATGTCTTGATGCAAGCTGTTGCACACCCCTCGCCTGAAGTCATGGAGATTACCTATGGGTTTTGGTACAATATGGCCGACGTGCTCGATGAGTTTGAAAACTTGAACGACATCCCCGCTTTGGTACGATGCCCTGTCCTGTCTTCTTGCTGTGTGTCACGTGTGACTGTCCTCCTGGCTCCTCCGCGTCTCCACCTCATTCATGCCGTGCCGGTTCACGTGTCTCGTTGAATATGTAGGAGGAGATCAAGGGGCGCTATGCCGAATTGTACAACCACATTTACCGTGCAACGATTCTTCCTGGTGCGTTCCAATTTCGACTTGTACGGCCGTTTTCGTAGTGCCGCGTGGCTCGGCTAACAGTCCTCTATTGGATGGCCGCAGCCGATTTTGCGGGCGTGGTGGAAACCGAGTCAGACGAAGCGGATGTGCGCTATCGCGCCATTGACGTTTTCGTCGAAGTGAGTCTCAATGATATATCTGTGTTTTGAGGTTTTTGCCGCCTGCCTGTGTGGGTTGGCATCCCTCTTTGCACCGCTTCTGTGTTGACGGGCGTGTTTGGTGGGGTTTGCAGACCTCGTTCATTCTCGGATCAGAGGATGTGGGCCAACAGCTTTTGAACTTGGCCAAAGCGGGTCAGGAATGGCAGGTTAGCATTTGAGAGCATGCCCAATGGCAAAAGCAAAGCAACGCCTCGTGTGCTCGTGGATGGTCTTAATCTTCGTCGTTACTTGTACTTGTAGGCGCAAGAAGCTGCGCTCTTCCTGATTCGGAGTGTCATCGGCCGGCTTGGTGTCCGTGCCGAAGAGGATCTGCATTCCCACAAGCCCGTTGTGCGACAGGGTGAAAGCATCGTCAACGATCTCATGCCTCTACTCACCTGTATGTCATATGGCTCACGCCCGACGAGTCAACGTTGGCGCAAGCAATATTTGCTTCATCTTGCCTTTCTCACTGGATGTCGGGCGACTCCCACTACAGCATTGCCGGACCAAGTTCCGAGCCAGTTCCGCCGAACTGTGATCCATTTGATTGGCTCCTCTTCATCGCGCTACCGCGATCTATCAGAGTGGATTGCCATGCACCCTGACTGGATCCGACCCACCGTTGATTTCCTTGCCCGTGCGATCCGGGTGAGACGGCACGGAAGCATGCCTCATGCGTTTCGCCTAGCATTGCGGTGCGTGTGTTGCAAAATCTTACAACCTTGTGCTTGACCTTGTTTCTTGTTGGCGGCACCTAGGATCGTGAGGTCAATCACACGTGCTGTGCTGCGCTGATGCACATTATGAACAAGTCAACGGACAAGTTTGCGCCTTACTTGGACCTCGTTTTCCAGGTGCGCACGAGAATCGTTGACCAGCTTGTTGGCTGCTGTCAAATTGGGCCCACCGAGATTCATTCGGCTATGTATGCTCTGCATTTGAACTCATCCTGTGGGTTTGTCGGGGTCTCTGTAATGACAGATGATCACTGCGCGAGATGAGTTGTCGCTGGATCGCATGGACCTGGAACAGCTTTGCCGTGGGTCGGCCAATGCAAGTTTTTTTTTTAATCTCCTGCTGCATTATCGTGTTGCTGCTGGACCTTTCAATCGCGGGCGACGCCCGCTTCATGGCTCTAATAATCTGCATTCTCGTGGCGTCCTGTTGTGTGTTGCAACCTGTTTGCAGGTTATTTCTGTTGTCGGTGGAAGCAAAGCCACGGAGCTGATGCAAAAGCTGCTGGAGCCTCTTTTGTCCTCTTTGCAGACTGTACGGTGATTTCGTAGCATCTCGCATGCCTCTTGCAGCGGCACGCACGAGTACTTGCTGATTCAATTCGAGGTTTCTGCCGGTGCATGTAGCTTGCGAGTGCTCCGCTGACGCCCGAGAGCGAGGAGAAGGTGCTTCAAATTTTGGCTGCCGTGGCCAAGGCATTCCAGTGCGTCGCGCCAATGCAAAGTGCCCGGTTCTTCTCTTGCCATGTGTTTGAATTTGCTATTTGGTGAGAAAGCTAATGACACCACGACAATGGTCCCAGGAATGCCAATGTCACAAACGACAAGTTTCTGCCCAATGGAATGCATCCTTTCCACGAGGCCGCCGCCCACACGTGTACAATGGCCCTGAACGTGATGCAACACCACCAGACCAATGCCGAGGTTGTCTCTTTTGCCAACCAAGTCATCCATGGGTATGTTTGATATGTGCGGCTTGGGTTGATCTTGCCTCAGCCATGTCCGTTTGTCTTGTACCGATGCTGTACGGTGGCACGTTATACCGTTGGCTTTAATTTTTCTCTCTCTGCCTTGCTTTCGATCATGCAGCTGCGTGCGATCCATGGGCCGTGATTGCCTTGAGCTGACGGCTCAGATCATTGGCGTCATGCGTCATGTGCATGCCGCAACACAGAACAGCTCGTGCCTTTACGTGGTCTCATCTATGATCAACGTACGTCCTCGGCGTGACAACAGTGCCTCATCTCGTGCTGCCGGAAGCCTTAATGATAAACGCTTTCGATCTTGTGGCGACTGACCGATTCGCGGGCACACATTAGACCTTGGGTGAGGTGGATGAGGTGAAGGAGGCGCTGTTTTCCTTGGCACATGACCTGAGCTGTAGCGCTTTTCAGACGCTGGCATCGCATCCAAATGCCATTGCCGAGAACATTGACCTGACGCTAGACATGTTCAGGTTCGCCTTTGTCTTTCAAATGGCCGATGTTGTTTGTGCACCTGTCAAATTTCCGGTCGTTTGGCAATGATATCCGGTCTTGCTGCGAACAGGATACAATGGCGCTTGATCAGCAAGATGCCTGTAATGTACTTTCGCAGCGACCTGCCTTCTGTGTCGGTGGATGTAAGTATTGCAGGCAAGACTGGGCATCCTGGACGCATTTGGGAGAGGGTCTTGTGATGTGATTCAGCTGACTTGCCTCGGGTCATCTTCATGCTTGATACTTGATCAATATGGAAACACATCGGTCAAACTTCTAGTGCGCAACTCGGAGTATTCTGCACCGCGAGCGAGATACTGTTCGCGAAACCACAACCTTTCTTTCGCACCTGTGGCGGGCCGATCACATTGGCATGGAGGCAGAGCAGATTGAGAATAGCGGTAGGATTGGCTGGGGAGAGGTGTCTTGTTTAAACTGCTTTGCAAAGGCATCATTCATGATGGGGTTGCATTGTCTTTCCTTTGCTGTGCATAGCTGAGATCAAGGCAGCACTGCTGACACTGCTGCACACCAAGGGTGAAGCTTTGACGCACAGCGTCATGGAGGGCATCATGGGTAGGTTGATGACCTATTGTTATACCTGACAGCTTGCTCGTTTCGCGGGGCAACTCAAGTTTGTACACTGCTGTGGGTTTTCCAGGTGGCCTCCAATCGAACATGGCATCGGAGCCCGCAGAGGTATTGTGGTACATGCTTGAGATTGATCGCGCCCTGACTCTGCAATGGATTGCCGCAGCTCCAGCGTAAGTCACATCCCACAGCTTGTGGTAGATCCTTTGAGGTTATCGACCCCACTCTTCTCATCCTGCCCGCGCCTGCTGGCTTATGTTTCTCCTGTAGTTTTGCTCTGCTGGGGTCCCGCAACGTACCCGAGGCTGAGACGACCCAGTTTAGCCAGAGCATCCAGACAGCCAGCTCCATGCGGCAATTTGTGCATGCGTGCCGCAACTACTCGCGACTTTTTGGTTAAGAATTGGCCGTGATGACGGCGTTGTTTTTCAAAGATGAACACATGTCTACCCTCATGCTGCTGGCGCCCAGCTGTGTGTGCATGTACACCTTGCTCGCACACGAACGTGACGACGCGAGTCCAGCAAAGAAATTTGACGTTTGCACCTTTCCTTTCCTCTCCGGTATCAGGGTTGCGGCAATCGTTTGCTCTTCCAAGGGCGCGACCAGCCAAGAACCCTTTTCTTCTTCGCATCTCGCATCTCATCTTGAACTCAAATCAGTTGGAGGGAGGGTTTTAGAAGCTAAAGTCGAGGCCCGAAAAGCAAATAAAACCGAAAAACAAAAAAAAAAAAAAAAAAAAACCAAAAAAAAAAAAAAAAAAACGAAAAACACAAAAACGTTTGACCACATTGCCCATGATGCCACTTGACCTGCGAATTTTTTTTTTTCTTGCTCGCACCGACTCGGCCTCAGAACCAGCATTTGAACATCACCAGGACCTGTGCCATGAGCGAGATTGAGTGCCCTCTCAGTGTGGCTGACCGGACCGATCTGGTCGGGACCTTGTACTACGAGCATGGTATGTTCATGCTTGGAGGAAGCGACATCATGTGCGCACAGTTGGCGCTGCCTGGACAGCACCACGTTGTGGAGCCCACGGGGCCTGCGATCGATCATGACATGCTTAAGGCAGTTCTGACGGCTGATGCCACCACCATTAGGCGAGGACCTGTCCATCGGAACCTATGGCACAGACTACGTTATGGCCGCTCTATGTATCACACTTGGACTGTCGCTCATGACCATCAAACGGCCCGAGAAGGACATGCATGTGTTGGCGACACGTCTGATGGGCATTAGTCTCTTTGTGGAGGCGGGGGCAGACCTTTGCGGCGCTTACTTTCACCAGTTTTATCACCCTGCACACGACTCACATTTTCGCCTCGTGTGGTCCTTGACCATGACATTACTTTTGGCGCTGGGTTGGCTGCGTGGTTGTGCCTCCATTGTTCTCTTGTCCAATCACACCACTCGCCGCTTGGCCATGTTGAGCACGGCTGCGCTGGCCGGTCTGCTCGTCGGCACGGTGTGGGTGATGAATGCACCCTTTCTTATTTTTGCAGTATGCGCAGTACTGGCACCGACCGTTGGTTTGGTCGCCTCCATGGTGGCCCACCGCCAGAGTGGAACCCAGCGACTTTGCGCAATGAACGGAGCTGTGGCCCTCGTGCTTACTCTGGCATGTACGTGGCACGTGGATGTTATGTTTGCTCACTTTTGGAGCCTTTCAAGTTGCCCCTCAACATATCTCGCGAGCGAGGCTTCACTCACCTACTCTTGATGCTTACAGCGGCCTATGTGCATGGGGCGGGTGCCGGCCCATGTGCCACGCCTTGTCCCGTCGACTGTCCCTACTTTGCCCCCAACCTGAACCACAACGGCGTCTTGCATGTGCTGCAGATGATTGCCATCACACTGCTAAGCTTGAACTGGCGCTCCTTCCATGCGTGCGCCCCCGTGGAGGGCGCGCCAACGCAGAAGAAGAGCAAGTAAGCCAGGCCAACTGTGTGGGCCATGGAGTAGTACCTCCAAGCGAGCCCGAGTGGCCAGACGAAAATTCATACTCAACAATCTAAATTTTCGAGGATGGTGCAAAGGTCTTCCCCTCAAGACTTTCTCTCCTACTGTGAGAATCTCACCCAATCAATCAGGGTAGACGCAGGGTACTGCGCCTCGGGTCCCGGAGGAAAATACCATGCCACGGCTGTGTTCATGATGAGGTAGAAAGGATCTAGCAACATGCATTCATTTCGAGATTAGAGGGTGCAGGGATCCGCAAGTGCTTGTGTACGCGCGCGCGCGTGTGTGTGTGTGTGTGTGTGTGTGTGTGTGTGTGGAGAAACGGGTTCAGGCTTGGGGCTTGGGACTGGCTCAAGGGAAAAAGGATGCACGAGACCTTGGGGAATCGGTGCTTCAGCGGCTGTGCGGTAGTGAAAGGGCGTTCCATCAAAAAGAAAGGTCAAAGCCGTGTTGTTCCATTCCAAGCCATACACATGAAAATCTGCATGACCCAGTGTCACGTTGACAGGCTAAGCTGAGTGCTAACAAGGGATTGCAGATGAAGCCTGAGAACACCGCACGCACCAGTCAAGTCTACCCCCGTCCCATTTGCAGGGTACATGCTGCCTGGAAGAATCTGGCGATTGCTGTCACAGCTAGTGCCCCATCTGGTGCGTGCGAGACCCGTGCAATGAGGACGTGAGTGTACGTCTCTGTGCATTGCACATTGACCATCAGCAAAAGGCCGGCCGATGGGCACCACAGACCGATACGAGCCAAAGACAGCGTTGACGACGGGGTTGGCTGTGTACTCCATGATATCAATCTCTCCTATATATATCCCGTGCATGATGGTGCAAGAGGTGCAGTGTAAGCCACCTGCTGCACGCAGTTGCCAAGGAGCGAGACAGACAGGCAGACAGACAGGCAGACAGACAGACAGACAGACAGACAGACAGACAGACAGGCAGGCAGACAGACAGGCAGACAGACAGATGGGAATACAAGCAGGCAGACAAATAGACAGGCAGACTCGCGAGTAATGGCGAGTGTGAATAGCACATGTGTACAGCCTACAAGCCATGCATCGCCGCCTACCTCCCATGGGCCAGCACACGTTTGGAGGGTGTGCTGTGGAGGGATTGGGCATAAGCCACAAAGCAGGCCACGCGCCTGTGGCATGCACCGAAGGGAGCGCAGCGCGCACCTTGCATGGTATTGCGAGCAAAAGAACAATTAGGACCGCCGGGGGATATAGAACAGAGCCACAGCTGCCGGAAGAGTGCGCTAAGCATAGGTACGTGAGTCACGAATGAGGCTGTACCTCAAAAAGGCCAAATGCTTGGTAAACACGCTCGCGAGTGTCAATCCAGCCACTCGTGTAGTTAAAGACCTATAGCGAGCGCTCTAGGACATGAGGTGATGTCCGGGGGCTCGCAAAGTCATATTTGCATGCATCAAAGACACCCGAGCAAAGCCCATGTGTCATACACTGCCGTGGGGTCCAATGGCTCGTTGCCTTTGAGTGGTAATGTTCAAGAGGCCATTCACCAGGGCCACGTTGCTTTCCAAGTAGAGCTCCAGCTCCTCCGGACAGCAATGCGAGGCGTTGTGGCGCACGTTCCAGCGGGAGGCGTTGAGGCTGGAGCCATTAAAATCTTCAAAAAACGTAACGGTACGTTTGACCGAGCCGCTGGCACTCTCAGCCACGGCCAGCACCGCCAAAAACGCCAGCAGCAGCGACAAGAGCCGCATCTCAGCGATCAGTCGACCGGGTGATTGTTGCTGTGCCATGTTGGAAAATCAAAACAAAACACGCAGACACCGACCACCCCCCTCGCTTTCAGGCGTAGCACATGACATGGTACGACAGCCCACTCTTGCAGGTGGCCCAGAACGCCTTGTTCAACACCACCTCCCCCAACACGTGTCCCCTCGCCTTTATCCCAACAACCTTTCATCCCCTCCCCCGCCTGCCTCCGCCCAGCTCGCGTCCACCACCACCGCCATCACCGCCATGACATCACTGTGTTATTGTCTCTCTCTCTCTCTTGCTGACAAATCAGAACAGTTGTTGTTTCTATCTGTTGCAAGGGGCGGTCTTGTCTTGTCTTTCTGTGTGTGTGTGTGTGTGTGTGTGTGTGTTTGGGTCATTTTGAAGCGGCTGAGCCGGGTGCTGGTGGTGCTGGTGGTGCTGGTGGTGCTGGTGGTGCTGGTGGGGTAGTTCTGTGCCTGTTCACTGTTTCAACATGGCGGCGTCAACATCAGCTCTACACGTATTGGCCAAGGAGGGGGACAACAAAACCTTGTCCGTGGCTCTCAAGAATGCTGATCCTGAGTACGTATCATCAAGCCAGCCTCTGCACGCGTGCTCAAACACGATCTCCCAGCGTTGGGTGCCCCTTGTGCCTGTGGGCGGGTTGCACTAATGCACTTTGCTTACTGTAGTGTCCAGGACAATGACGGAATGCGTCCTCTGCATTATGCTGCGTGGTACGGGCACACGAGCTGCCTTCAGACACTGATCGGCGCTGGCGCCGATGTCAACGCCCACGACCATGACGGTGCTACGCCCGTGCACGCCGGTCCGTTTAACCCGTTTGACGCTGAACTAGAGACCCTCTTGACTTTCTTGATTGCACAGCAGACTGCAGACATGCGGCTGGACCCAAGACTACTTAGCGCTCATCCCCTTGACCTGGATCACTGTCACGTTACCATCCGTAGGCGCATTCAACGGACAACTTGCCACCGTTGTGGCCCTTGTTGAGGCCGGGGCTGATTGCACCCTGACTGACAATGACAACGCAACACCCAGTCAGGTTCGTAACGAGGCCTCGTTGACCTGGCCTTGACGTTATTTCCGAACCGATCCCCAAAGCCAGTGGGTCTTCCTGTTCTCGATCTCGGCTTGATTGACCCGGTGCGGCTCTTAGGTGGCGGCGGAGGAGGGTCACCCGGAAGTCGAGCTCTTTCTAAAAACCGTTGAAGACGATCAAAAATGCGACAAAGTTCTTGTGCGCATGGAGGAGGTATGCTCTCATTGACCTATCATTGTGTGGCGCGCCAAAGATAGCCAACTGCCCGATCGTGTGCTGCGCTGCCATCTCGCTGCCACCCCGTCCATCTCAGCCCCAACTGTACCATAGGCGTACAATGAGGCCAAGGAGAAGAGCAAACAGTCAAAGCTGGTCTTTGCCAAGACGATCAAGGTTGGTGTCTGGTATCCATCTTGTCTGCGGCTCTCGCAACAAACTGTTTGGTGTCTCAACTCACAGCTTGTTTGCTGCGGGCCCAGGATGCCAAGAAGCGCGTGGCTGACCTGGAGAAGGAGCAACGAAAGATGATCAAGAACACACTCCGCAATAAGAAAAAGAAAAAGAAAGAGACCATTGACATGGCTGGTCCCAAAATGTCCTTCTCCCAGGTCGGTCAGGGCTGGTCAAACCTGCGCGCCAATACGACACACAGCATGGTCATCTTCAACTGCTTTAACGCTGTTGATTGTCATTTGGCCTGTCATGCATAGATGACCGGTATCCCGTCTCAAGCGCCTGTGCAATCGGATGCTGAGACAATGCCCTCGGCCATGCGAACACGGCGCAAGTCCACCACCTCAGATGCGCCGCCTGAGAGCCCGCTGGTCCGTCTTGTCTCTTGGCCCGAGCCCGCTCTCTGAAGCTTTTTAGTTCAGCTTTGCTTGCCTGATGGACTCGCAGCCGACCCTTCGTTTGGAAGCGACTCGTTTCAGCAAAGTCTCATCCATGGTGTGGCTTGCCTGCAGCCGTCACAGTCGCCACTGCCCAGTGGTGCAGGCCCAGATTTAGAAATGATTCTGGCGCAGCTGGGCGCCGACCATGGCGATCGCGAGGCCTTGAACATGTTCCTCGCCTCAATCGATCTCCGAGAGGTGGCTCGCATGTTTGAGGCGGAGGAATGGACCCTTGAACGTCTTGTTTGCGCCAGTGCTGTCGATCTCAAGGTTGCGCTTTGTCCACCGGCTCACCCCTTTTGTCTCCTGCACCAATTTCCCCGACCTTGGTCTTCTTCCACACACCGTGCTGATCAACTCTGCTGGTTATCTTCTGATCATGTACATAGGAGCTTGGTCTTCCGGCTGGCATCCGGAAGAAGATTATGCAGGCTCTGCGTCAATTTTAGCTCTTTTTGGTTTTTTACACTATAGTCTCGGCTGATGTCGGCCCACGCGCGTACGCGTGAGGCTTCTTTTGTTATCGCATTTGGTGGATTTTGCATGTTTTTGTGGGCTTTTCAATCGTGCTCCCTTTTGGAGCTGGTTGAGTGCTCAAGATATTATCGTTGGGTCAAGACAAGCCATGCACGGTTGCCTTTTGGCCAAACAACTTCTTCCACTTCCAAATGTTTTGGCATGTTAATTTTGAGACCCGAGCACGTCGACTTTTTTGCATGTGCCTTCTTGAAACGAACAATTGTACGGCACACGTGCATACTCATCTTCCTTGTCCACCCTACCAAAATCAAACTCGAAAGGCGATCGATAAAAGCAATCACTAGCTTTGATTGACGGCTTTGAGTGGCTGACCGCGATCTGTCACGTCGCATGCTATTGCAGCACACCCGGACAAGGGTGCACCTCACAAATGCGGCGCGTCAACTCCTCGGATGAAACCTGAGGCAAGACATGCAGCCACTGAGTTGCTCACGCAAAAACCCAAAACAAAACAAAAACGGGGCATGTATTGCAAGCAAGGACTGCAAATCCGGACCAGTAGATATTGGTGTCGAAGACAGCCATGGATATGGGGATGCAACTCGCGCAGCGAGGCACCTAAGTTACACGCCCCAGCAGGCAAATTGGTGACTCCCTGCGCAAGTGATGACTTGGGGCCACACCGTGCAAGAACATGGGCATTCAGTAGAAGCAAGCTCGACCTGGGGGAAGCAGGTCTTCTAGTAGCCGAGGTGGATCACTAGTCTGACCGCTAGCCTGGGACACATGGAACGGGTGAGCACTCCGGGTGGTCATGAATCGAAAACTGGTCGTGGGTCAGCGAATAAAGATGCCGTCTCACCTCCAGAAGAGACATGGTTCGATTGTAACGAGGCTCCCCGTGATAAGGCGCCATGCAGGTCCGGACCGTTGGAAAGTCTGGTGGCGCTACCATGGTCACTCGCGTCAAGTTGAGAACCCTAGTTCAGAGTGGGCAGGTGAGCAGCGCGTTAACACGATCCACCTGGCCATAGTGCCTGCAGCATGCACGACGTATACCGAGCAAAGCCGCGGTACATGGTGGGAACGTAGGCAAAGGGAAAGATCTCGACCACAATGCTACCACAAAGTCAAGAGGTGAGGGCAAACGGCCAAAAGCACGACAAAGGAGCGTAATCCATAAAGCTTTTGGTACCTGTCTTGGTCAGCAAAGATCCAGTTTGACAAGGCCGCACCGTGGGCGGCAATGACAATGTGATGTCCCTTGCATCGTTGCAACAAATGTGGTTTTCATGTCAATAAGGTAGGCGCACAAACTGCATTCGGTGGGCGTCAGCAAATGCAAGATGTCATGATGGGCTCAGCAGTCCTACCTGCACGGCTGCTTGTTGCGCATCGATAGTCATGTTGTCAAAATTGACGCGATCAATGCGGACATCCTGCTGCAAAGCAAGACCATGGTAGAATTAGCGACAGAGGCTGAAAGGCGGTGACGTTGGATCGAGAGATCAGACGCCGAAACACTGACACACCCGCATAGTGGCATCCGCCAGGCTTGAGTAGAGATTGGCTGCCAAACGGTCTCCATTCACGAAAGCGCGCCCGTCTGCATTGGCTCGTTCTACCAAGAGCACGTGGAGTGCAGCGTCGCGCCGTCTATGGAATGACCAGACAATCTGGATTCAAACCTGGTTGTGCATGCGCCAAGAACGTGGACGCAAAGAGCGAAAGCACTCGTCTGGTCTGGATAGTGGCTGCTGCTTCAAGCAATGGCGTACTCTGGGTGACGGCGAAGATTTAGAGCTTGCATGAAGGGGGCGTTGTTGTTCCACAGAGAGGGTACCACCTGGTGGGAGGGCACATTGCCAAAAACCAAGCTATTCCATTCAACCAGGGTCGTGAGCCAGAGCATCCACACATAAGGCCGTGTGGGCAAGGATTGGGCAGCGAAGGTCTACCTGTTGAAACAGGTCAGCCTCTCGGCAATGGTGGTGGCGGTGACGAGCGGGAGCGCTTGCCCCCGTTTGCTTTCCAGCCGCTACTTGCAAAGTGGATGAGTGCCAACTGCTAAGAGTCGAAGCCATCCACGACTACGATATCGCGGAAGCGAGATTCAAACCCACCGCGAGAAAGGCACGCGTCCAGCTATCTGATTCCAAGTACTCTGTCATAAGCCCTAAATAGGGATGGCCATATCGACGAGATAATGTCAGTCGTTTGAGGGCAGCCGACATGCTGTTCCTGACCCGGTTTTGCAAAGGTTCACACCAAGGTTCAGCATCATGAGCGTTCGTGTTGCCGCAGTACACGGCGCGTTATCGTTCCCTTTTTGACACGAGTAGTGAATTGCATGGTCTTGTGAAGCCTCCGTCATGAGCGCTTCGAGGTTGAAGAGCCAAAAGACATCTGATAAAAAGTGCGGAAAATGCCAGTTGCGGGCAGGGTGGTGCCCCAACAGGTCGATTTCTGTGGCGATACCGGATGAGATGAAATGAAAGAGCGTTTGTGAGTGGGAACGGTGCAAAGCGTGGAAAGCATACCGGCTGTCGGCTGCACGCGGTACTTGAGACGCGCGTGAGGGACCTGATCATCTGCTCCTTCGACCATCCCCGAGTGCGCACAGTCGATACATGAAGAGGGGCAAGCGTTTGAAGCCAAGGACGGCACAAGGCAGATGAATAGAGCCAGGGAAACGAGTGAGTAGCGGAAAGTGCCAAAAGAAGTGCACCAGAGCAGTGGAACAGAAGCGACCTGCAAGATCGAAAGTGAGCTGCTTCTCCTCGAATCCACAATCGCGCAGCGTGTGCAGCTACACGAATGACATCAGCAGCTGCATAAGAGTGGCTTTGACCAGAAACAAGGGCAAAGCCGGACTGGTGGCTCACATGGCGCCGCTGCGAGGCGGCAATGTGCAGTAGGCCGGGCGCCGAAAGACAAACGTGCGAAATGCGGCATAGCGGGCGCAAGCGACCCGGCCGATATGTCACTGCAACGTGTGGAGAATCGTCAAGGCGAGGGGTTCTTAGTCGGAAGAAGCGCGCGCGGAGGATCTGGGAAGGGACTATCGATAAGACTTACGTTGATCATGAGACCAGGTCTCAAGCTGAAGCTCATTGGTGGCCAGAATCATAACCGGCGAAGCATCAGGTTGTTCCTGCCAAGGCCAAAGCCAGAAAAAGGTCATGGCACCACCAACAAAAGGCGTCAAACTCTGTTGACCGAGGTACGACGCCTCGGGGTTGGTACCTCAAAGCAAGTGCAATCCTGGCAGGTCTGATAAAAGTAGCATACGAGGTCGGACTGGCCAACAGGAATGTCTACGGATGGGGTTGGGACGCGCTCAACATGGTCATGTCACCAAGTTGCCGCAAACCTCGAAGTGAGTTTTTGCTTACCTTGCTGAATGCCAGTTCCTGCACATGTGAAGGGCTTTCTGCAGGCGCACACTTTATCTCTATCGGTGCGATGCAAGGCGGTGGCCCAGTGTCATCAAGGGGCCACAAAGGCCAATCAATGGTGGTCGTCGGGGCCCATTAGTCTGGTGCTAGGCGGGCGAGATCAGACAGACCCGAGTTCTGGAAGGGTTTCGAGTCGGGCATGCCCAGCG